>NC_056735.1:1541413192-1541420692 GCF_019279795.1 Protopterus annectens
ATCCTCTTGTAATTCTGCTTTCCTTTTGTATATAAATCTCTAGTCAAAAATGTATCTTGTGCCAAGTTGCTCTTATGTATTATTCATGGTTTGTCACAGAAGCTTTACTACCATACTGTTTGCAATTATTATATCTGAAATTATTTATGGTATAAAGCTTTCACTTTCTGTGACTGCATTTACCCTGGCTGTATTTACAAATATAAATAAAATACACACATAAAAATAAAAGACTGTCTACCTGATTCCAAAAGAGCTGCTCTCGATGTAAGTGACCAGTTACACTGACAGTATGTCTTTTCAAATCTGGCCCCAGTGTACCTTGTTTGCAAACAGGCCTTATACCAAAGTAAGTCACTTAACACTGAGAGCAAGTCTTTTGGATTTAGGGCAGAGTTTTGGAATCCAGCCCGGCATTCCAAGTTTTCTGAATTCATAATGTTTATTTCAGGTTTGTTCCACTACATGATAACTTTGTTGTGACAGTGATTCCTTTTCATTGTTGAACCACAATGTTCAGGTTTCGTGTAATATTTATTGTATCTCAAGGAAGGGTAAATGTCAGCAAATACAGTACATACATTTGCAGCCGGTTCTTTATTGACAAGTCATTTAAATGCCTCAAATACAACTCCTGTTTTCATTCTATAGTGGCTGAAATGCAGCTTCAGTTTAGTCAAACTCTCAGTGCAATTACTGTGCTTATTAAAGAAAATATCCTCTTCGTATAATATTTTGTATACTTACCAACTTTTAATATCCCTCACTGAAAAAGTGTAAACACTGGAATAATATTCATTCACTGGTCTTTTCATTTGTGTGAACAGTGGAATCAACTATGTCTCCTTCATAGTGAAATTCTAATCTTTGAATAATATTTTCTTAGGCCATTTGTGCTACTCTAAAATCAACTCATGTGTCAGTCACCACTTCCAGGTCCTTATATTTCCTTGGCACTTTCCAGAATATTTCCATTTAGAACACGTTGATAGTCTCGGTTTGCTTGCCCTAAGTGTATCACAACACATTTATTAATATTGAACCATATATTGTGCAGTTCTTCCTACTTGTTTAACATGTATGTGATCGCTTGTAATACCCCATCTTCCTAGAAAATAGTCATCCTGGCAGCAATCTTATCCCTCATTTGCAAAAGTTTGGGCCAACAAATTTCTAAAGTTGACATCACTATCATGAATAAATTAAAAAATAATGGAAACTATTTTCACATACAATCTTTATTCATTAAGCAGGATTCCCCACAGTGTAACCATGCTGGATTCAACCAACAATGTGCCCATTTATATTCCATTCTCATCATTTTAAAAACTTCTAAATCCAGGACAGAATCAAATGTTTTGGCTATGTGAAGATATAAAATATCACTTGCTAACCTGTTATCCATGTCTTCTGCTATTTGCCTAGAAAAGTCATCTAGTTTGTCCTGCAAGAGCTACCTGGTTAGAAATGATGATAGCTTATGTCTATAAATGCAAATTCTGTTGGAAAACTCATCTGCATTATTCCACTTTCAAATATTGAACCTGATAAACAAGTAAGGCTTATTGATCTATACTTCCTGGCTCACAAATACGTCTTCTGTATGATATGCTATCCACTTTCCAGATTCTGGAACATTCTGACTTTTAACTAATTTCTGAAATGTAAGTGTTAAAATAGGTGAAAGGTAGCAACTTTCTTGTCTCAAGAAGTACCCAAGTAAGAGTTAGCTTTGCAAGTAGCACAGTCAGCTTTGATTTTCTTTAGGTACTAATTTACTATAGTCTGAATTATGGTTAAGTATTTGACAGATCTGAAATGCACTGGCATCATTGGTCTTTTCGATCTGTCTGTTACTCATTTGGAAAAATGTTCTTAAATTGATTGCACTATCACTACTTTCTATTCAAGAGTTATTTACTTTATTAGAGGATTTTATTTTATTGTTTTTATACTACTTTATATGCCAAAGTATATATTTAGCCAAACCTCTTTCTTAGTTTCTCTTATCTCACCTTAGTTTATAGGTTATGGAGACTGATTTATATATTTCCCAGTAGTTTTAAATGTGTTACTTATTATTGTCTTCATGGAAACAAAAAACTCCCTCGACAAAATTGAACTTCCTTTACGTCCCTACAAAACCTAGCTAATAAGCCATACACAGGCACAAAACCAACTATTTCAAGTACAACTGACTTGTTCTGCTAGGTAAACATAGCACTTCTGGCAGGAAGTGAATCTTTTTCCACTGAATCCACCACCATCGGCAATACCATCCAGACTGATCAAGGCCAACTCTCAACATTTAACTATCACAAGAAATTCAACCACCTCCCTTGTGCCAAAACCTCTACTTCTCATCTAACTCATCCACCCCCTTTTACCTTCTCTTCTGTTTTAAGAAAATCACTCACAAAAACCTTGAGTGCTTCCTAGAAAACAACCTCCTGGATGCAACACCTGATGCACGCAAACTACTTTCCTGTTTCATCTCACTCTGCAAGGACTTCCTTATCAGTCCTCTGTACCACGTCTATAATCTCTGCTTCTCTTAAGACACAGTGCAAGACATCTGGAAAACTAATCTTGTCAACCATTTCCCAAACCGCCTAAGCTAGAGAAAGCCTTCCACATCTGTGCTACCTCTGTCCTCCATACACTTGGGAAGATGCTGAAAAACTAATCTATAACCAACTGTCTACTTACACCCAACAGTGCCATCTCCTCACTCTTAAACAGCAATGATTCTGAGTTGACTGCAGCACAATGACAGCATTATGGTCACTTACAGATAAGAGTTTTCTCAGCACAGATAAAGGAGATCTTTCAAGAGCACTCTTTATCGAACTTTCCAAAGCTTTTAATCTTATTGACCACTTTGTCGTCCTTCACTCCCATCAAGAAATCAGAGTTAGTTGTAACACTGTCACCTGGCTCCCGGAATTCTGACCAAATAGATATTTTAAAGTCAAAATTGGATCATCCATCTCACCTCCAGCATCCCTTAGCAAATAAGTGCTCTCAGGGCTTCATTCGTATTCCATTATTTTCTCTCTTTATTAACAAACTACCCTCCAACCTCGGTAACCTTGCTGTCACTCAGTATGATAATGCCATGGTTATGCTTCATTTCACTCCTTCACATTTAGCTTTTCAAACTCGCCTTTAATCTGACCTCAACTTCCTTAATTTTTGGTTAAGAAACCATAAGCTGCATCTCAATGGCACTCCAATGGAAACAGGCATGTCCTTTAAATACCTAGGCTTATGGCTGGATAGCCACTTAAGTTTTATAATCACACAGAAAACACTAGGGAAATATTCATCTTGTCTCTCTTTTATTCTGGTCCTGGAGCGAGGGAGTCAGTTGGGAGAAGTTGGGGAAGTTGTAAGATGTGTTTTTGCTTTGGAGTTTGGCAACAAGAGCCTGGTTGAAGTAGTTTGAAAAAAAGAGACACTAGGAGTAGCTCCACTCTGTAAGTGACTGGTTGCCATCTGGCCACTAGGGCTCCAACAGGCAAAGGTGTCCTCTTTGCTCAACTTGAGCACTGGCTCCATAGCCAATAAAAAAAAAAAAAATCCCTCCACTCTACAGTCCATTGAAAATGAAATCTGCCAATTAATTTGCATTTCTCCCACAATATCACCACTGCACCTCACTTCAGACCCCCTAAACCAAACTGCTCTGTACTGATCCCTTGCCCATTCTTGTGCCCATACTTAAGGCCCCCGCCTCATCACCTAAAAGATATCTCTCCTTTCTCCGCTTTCAGACCACAGCTCAAAAGACACATCCATCCACAGTCTGTCCGCACATGCTTTTTCACTGGGCACATCAGCTAACTCTTCCCATACCTGCATTACTTCTTATTCTTCTTATTCCATCATAGAGGCTCACCTACTGCTTACATCCCATATTTACTACTAAATCTAATACACATTTGTTGTTTTTTCCTTTGTTTATTATACTTGCTCACTGTTTCAATTGTCTGCTGGACTCTGTGTTTATTCTGTTTTGTGAATTACATTACTTCTGGTTTATTATTATTTTTTTGTGAATTTGGTCATACAGGCAGTGCCTGCAAATGATATGTTGTGATCAGTGTATTACCCTGGCAAAGATAATAAATAAATAAATAAATAAATAAATAAATAAATAAATATACTTTTTTTTCAACGTATTGCTTTTAACTATTGGGTATTGTCTGCTGGACATACCTCTCAACCTCTTAGTGCAAAAAATCTAAACAAAGCCCAATGTAATGGGAGGACAAAGGCCCAAAAATAGGGACATCATTTAAATATTGCTCTTATAAACTTAGGAAGTTGCTAAAATAACATGACTTGTCTTAGCATGATTTTTTTCTGAAGGAAATGAAGTTTGAAACTTAAATGTATGTCATTGTTTAATGACTTCAGTCCTCAGATTATCCCAGTGATTTGCCAGAGAATCACAAATTTTATGAGGAACAGACTGAAAATATGATGCAAAAATCTGGATATTCTGTGAAAATCTGGACCATTGAGAGGTATGCTGCTGGACTCTGTGATTACTCTGTTTTGTGAATTACTTCTCTTTTTTGTGAATTTGGTCACACAGGCAGTGCCTGCAAATGATCTGTTGTGATCAGTGTATTACCCTCACAAAGAAAATAAATAGCTAAATAACTAAATAACTAAATAAATACATAAATAAACAAATATATTTTTCAGGGTCTATATTACTTACTTGAACTGTCAGAATGTTGAATACCCTTCCATCGACACCTAAGTGTTGAACGTCCTCTTCAGCGAATGGCCACATCATCAATTTCTTTCCAAGGGAAAGAAATCAGTTGGCCATTGTTTAAAACCTGCCCTTTTCTCCACTGCAGTGCAATCTTGGAGTTAGTATATTTAGTTAGGGGGCTGTGTGGGGGACACAGCCCTCCACAGTGGAAGGTGTGGGGGGCAAAGCTCCATACTTCATAGTGTTTGTTAAATTGTGTTGTTCGTATTTGTGCTACTGATTTTCTTCCCTTGGAAATAAATCGATGATGTGGCAGTTTGTGAGTTCCTTCAATTTCCTTTTTTTTTTTTGTTTATACAGAAGGCTTCACACTGTTGGCATAAAACTAAATTCCTAGTGTTACATGTGACATATGGTGTAACAAAAATATTATCTTTCTTAACTGGATGTATAATATTATTATCCATATAAATATATATAAAATATTGACAACTATTACATTCATATGCACCTTTTCTATTGTTACTAAGTTGACCTAAAGTTTATTTCCGTTCTTTGTAACACAGCCTATTCTTTAAATTATTAGATCTTTTATAGGCAAAGAAAAGCTGTTCATATCCTATATCTTTGAAGTAAGGTTTTTGTTGTATCATAAACCAATAGTTATTTATGACTTGTTTCACAATGGGTGTATTACAAGTTAATGTAAATCTAAATTTAAAATTATGGTTATTATTGTCATTATCATTAACAACATCTTTTTATATTTCCCCTGTTTGAAATAATAGGCTTAGCTTTACCACTTCTACTATCATATAAATAATTGACCAAATAATAATAGTTGCAAAAAATCTGTAGTGTCTTTGATCATGGTAGTAGATATACTTAAAATTGGTTTTAATCTATTTTCTAAATATTTCGATACTGGCTTAGTTACCCAACCTCTTGCCAAGACTATAGGTCTCTGTAGTGGTTCTAATAACGATTTATATATATTGGGTACCCCATATATATTGGGTATGTTTGGTGTAAGTACATTTAAATAATCCAAAATGTCACCATTTAAATGCATGTTGTATATAATGTAATTCACATTTCCAATTATACTCATAATGTCCCTTCTATCAAGAGACAAATAATTATCAGTATTCAACATTTGAAATATCTTAGACTAATAATATTCTGCATGTAACACAACTGCTTCACTTTTATCAGCACTCTTAAAAACAATGTCTTTATTCATAATTAAAGACTTAATAGCTGTTTGTTGCTCTCTGTAGATAAATAGTGAAAATATTTCTTATGAGGTCCCGTGACATGTTGATAAATGTCATTTTCACCTACCTTCTCAAAGGTTGCTATCAAAGGATTGCTCAAGGGAACAAATGTACTTGACCTCTTGTTACATACTACAAACTGAGAGTCATGTAGTCGATATAATATTTTAAGATTTATGAACAATCTAAATTCCATAAGGGTGCTTAAAATATCTAAGGAGCCAGCAGGTACAAAGGTTAAACCTTTGTTAAGAAGAGCATGTTCATGTTCTGTTAATTTATATTTAGATGAACTGAATACGATACTATTTATATTCTACTCTGGCTCCTAGTCTAAGGTTGCCATTCTATTTGCTTTCTCTGGTTCCAACCCCTGTTGCTGTTCACCCTCCTTTTCTCTTATGGCATCGGATATGGTTCTTTTTGAAGAACTGGACAGTCCAAGGGATCTAATGTAGAAATTAGAGCATAACACACAGTTGCTCGCTCAGTTGCATGCTAAGCAGGTGTCAGTTTCCTCAACAGGCGGTATTATGTCATTAATGCCCTTCTGTTGTTTCTGGTTCTTCTCTGCCTCTTTGGAAAAATGGCCACCATGATAAAAATGGCCATCGTGATTGGATCAGGCAAAATCCTTTCCATTTTTTGAAATCATGGGTTTCTCTTCTTAGCTTGTGCTTTTTGGTTTCAATGAGCCGACTGTCAAAAGCAGCAAACTTTTCTAATGTCTCTGTAAATAACATTGAGTGAGAATTAACTTCAGTGTTAGCTATTAGTTCATTATATGGCTGAAAGATGTCCATTTTAAGCTTTGTCTCTATCAGTTCAAAATGTTTATTCATCAGCTCCATATATTGAACCAACAATTTAGATTATTAATTTGCACTGTTGCAGCAGCTGGGGGTAGTTATCCCTAAATATAGGCAGTTTTAGTATCCTCAAGCATTTAGGGACAATTCTGTTTTTAATATAAACATCAAAGGCCAATAACTGCTACATGAGTTTTTTTTAAAATGCTGCATTTTCAGTTCGAAGTTATTCAGCCTTTTTAATTGGTCATAGCAGTCTAAACAGGTCATAAATAAGCACTGGTTTATGATACAACAATTACCTTATTTCAAAGATATAGGATATGAACAGCTTTCCTTTGCCTATAAAAAGGTCTAATATTTCAAAGAATAGGCTGTGTTACAAAGAACAGCAATAAACTTTAAGTCAAATTAATAGCAGTAGTAAAGCTGCAATTAAATATAATAGTTGTTATACTGTAAATATATTTATACAGTTAATATTATACATCCATTTAAAAAATATAATTTTTTGTTACAGCATATGGCACATGTAACACTAGGAATTTAGTTTATATGGCTTTATGCCAAGAATGTGAAGCCTTCTATATAGGCAAAAACAAACAGGAAATTTAAAGAACTCATATGTGACCATCTATCCGAAGTACGTAGAAAAGTTGAACTAATGCACTGTAAAAACATA
>NC_056735.1:1541425692-1541498192 GCF_019279795.1 Protopterus annectens
AAAATTTCTTGGGTTGTGAAAGCTAAGATAAAACATATTTGAAAGAAATGAAGAATGGATTAAGAAGAAAATGATGCACTTTCAAAAGACAGTAAACAACTGTGTGAGTGTGTGTGTGTGTGTGTGTGTGTGTGTGTGTGTGTGTGTGTGTGTGTGTGTGTGTGTGTGTGTGTGTGTGTGTGTGTGCGTTTGTGCGTGTGTGTATGAAACTGGGAATTAAATATAGATATCAATTGTATCTAAGAAAGTGCAAGGGCTTCACTCACATTGGACTGTGACATTACTTTGCTAGTCATGAAGTTTGTGGCAGGGAAGGGAATTGAGATTGGTATGAAATGGGTTGAATGCCATTTGACTTCTGAGATCATGCTAAGTCACGCTTTCTAATAGTGTTAAGAATAGTTATTACAGTAACAAAAATATTTAATTCTATGCTTCTTTCATGATGGAATATTTAATTATAGTTTTTTGAGCTTTTTAATGAAAATGAACTACAGGCAAATTGGTATGTTTTGGAAATGGCTGTTATTGGGAGGTAAGATAACTGTAGATTGTCATATTGTTGATATACTTAGAATGTATGATACAATTCTCTAGATGACATGTAGGTATGTATAGTTGATGACATTTGTACTCAACTTATTTTAATGCATTTTATCCTGACTGAACTTTAAGTCTATGCCACTACATAAAATGGGGTCCCTATTACAAGCGCGAAAGTCCGTTTAAGCGAATCTGTGAATGTCGACACGTATTGCGTGAACTGGCATTACAGCGAACATCAAAAACCGCGAATTTGGAAATGTCGAATTACCATGGTTGGCCCGTCTGTGGTATAGCTCCATAAGGTAAGTGTGCGATAGTTATGGACCTTAGGGTTAGGGTGCGGGTTAAGGTAAGTGCATAGATAGGTAATGTATGTAAGATTTAGTGTAGGATTAGAAGTAAGGTTTTGTTAAATGTATGTATGTGGATTATTTATTTTGTTTGTATATATTTTCGTAGGGGAAATCTGCGGTAGTTACGGACCTTAGGGTTAGGGAGGGGTTAAGGATAGTGCATAGATAGTTGTGTATACGGGGTTTAGTGTAAGGTTAGAAGTAGGGTTTTGGTGCTTTACTTTAGGGTTAGAAGTAGGGTTTGGTTAGTGTATGTATGTGGTTTATTTATTTTGTTTGGGTAAGTAGTATGTAGCGGGTGGTGGGGTTGGCCGACTATGACAGTTCGAGATTTAAAATTTTGCGTTTTAGTGCATTCGTTATTCTCAGGGTTCGTGCTATACATGTTGGTGCTTAGATATTCGCTCAAAAGGACTTTTGCTCTGGCAATATAGACCCCATAAAATACATTCTGAGCAATAAAATTTATATATCTTTGTTAATGCTGCAATCAAAAAATGTCACAGAAATAAAATGTTCTCTTCCACTATTTATTATGCTGTGAATTATGGATAAGTGATATATTTTATTATATTGAATATATGATAGTAATATGAGATGGAAAGACAGTACACATAAACATAGGCCATGTATTGTAACATACCAGTACTAGACAGTGTTGTTAAAATAAGAACGTTTTTCTGGATAGCATTCTCTTCCCTGTAATATACAACTAGTCCAGGAAGCTGGAGATGTGTAACTTTCAATAGTAGTTGCGTTTACTAAACACACACACACACACACACACACACACACACACACACACACACACACACACACACACACACACACACACACACACACACTTACTCCTAAATACTCACACAAAAATGAACACACATATAAATCTACTATATCACTGACCATTTTGAAACAGATTGCATTTATCTACACTGCTTAGAACCTGGGTTTGAGTGAATGTTCACTTGCTGGAGAGCCAACCAGAAGAAGTGGAATTAACTGTCCAGTACTGGATCACTTTCTGTCAATGGAGTAGTGGATCGAGTGCTGCCATAGCTCCTTTGGGTGTAAGTTTGAAGAATCTCTTAGGCTGATAATTATAAATGGCAATCATACCCCCAGTACAGTACATGCTGTGATGTGCATGTCTTTCAACATCTAATCACTAACATACCTGGAAGTATGAGGAGGGATGCAATGTAATTAGGCCAATCTGAAATATTGCATCTGATGCTAATCTGATCCTTCGGGCTTGTGAATTTTACCTGCCAGTGGGATAAAAGGGTATCAATGGACAACCTTTACAGGAGAAAAACAACTAACATTAGGGGCAATGGAAAGTGAAGAAAAAAAGTGCTAGAAATAGAAAGCAACTTCAAAATTATGTTGTATAAGGAGTCAAAAAGTTATGTGCCATAGAGTACACATACCATGTTTCCTTAATTACTGTTTCTCCCACCACCCATCTTACATCATAAAAGAGTAAGTAAGAGAGTTTAAAAGCACCATGATTCCATGATTTGATTAAATGCTCATCTACTGGAGATGTAATTTGAAAAAAGCATTTCTGAAGTAGTGAGAGGATACTGCCCCAACAACCACAAGCAACCTCATAACCCTTATTTACTTAGTATAGACAAATAATCATTAAGCAGTAAATTTTTTATGACATTTTCCAGCTCAGCACTGCTGAAGAATGTGTTTTCCTTTCTGCATACAGCTCAGCTCCCTGAAATCCTTCCTTCATGTCCATGCTCTAACATTGCTGGTTTCACAATGTACAAAAGATGAACTTCATTGATTTTTGCACTCATTTTCATTGCAGGTTCTATATTAGAAATCACTACTTGTATTAACCATTCTAATGTTCATCACAGAAATTATGGATAACATCTGTGTTTATTCACATTATTTGGTGAAACCAACGCAATACTGCAGTATATTAATTCTGAACACCTCAGTCACTGCCACAGCCTTCTAACTTGTTTGATTTTGTTTTCTTTATAATGATGTGAAATATTCAAAAGAGTATCATGATGAAACAGGTTGCAAAGGGATTTTTGCAATGGTATACTGTTGTGTTATCGTCAGAATATCATACCTTTAGGATACGCTATGGTCTCGAGAGAAGCACTGTGACACCCCCTCTCTTGACCAATACTCAAGGAGCCTAAATCCTCACCACTGACACTGGAGAGGGACATTCACTTGGAATAAAAATAGATACACCCAGTATTTCCAGATGCAGCTCCCTGCATCAAGCATAATTTCCCTTAAGAGCACACAGGGAACTTACTCAGTCTGGGGTCTGGAATTTTCTATTTGTCTCCCTCCAGGTCCCCTGTATAACTCCCCACAGGCACAGCTATAGAGATGAGACCTCAGCCAAGTGTTCAAGTCAAGTTTTCCAGCACCCTCTCTCTGAAACTAGTGCTTCATGTCCCTGCTCCAAACAGCTAATACACAAACTCTTGGATATTTGATTTTCACATAAACACACACACACACACACACACACACACACACATGCACACACACACACACACACACACACACACACACACACACACACACACACACACACACACACACACACACCCACACACACACACACACACACACACACACACACACACACACACACACACACACACACACACACACACACACACACACACACACACACACACACACACACACACACACCTGGGAAAAGCTGGCAAAGATTTACTAGCTAGAACCCCTTCTAACCAGACTACTAAATAGTTATACCACCAACAGACACTTCAAAGCCAACTACTCTAAGGCTTTTAAAAGGGTACCCTATTATACTGAGTGAAATTAATACAAATTATAGTGTTTAACCAATGCAGTAAGGCTTTCAGGAGTGGCCACAGGGTTACTAAATAGATATAAGTACACACAAAGTTTAAAATATTCTCTGAAGGAAAAGGCACAATGAAAAGTTTAAATATATTGTTAAAAAATAATAAAGGAACATACAAATATTGAATATCTATTCCCAATAAACACCACAGTTTCAATCACAGGAAATATTAAAATAACACAGATAAATAGATTCACACAGATACAGAAAAACAGTACTAAAGTAATACCACTATATTTTCCTGGCTGATTTCAAGAATTACTATTCCCTGGTTCACTTACTAGAGCAAAGCAAGATGAAGTAGCTGAAGGGTCCTTCTATGTTATTTTCCAAAAACAGACTGTAATAGTCTCTTCTAGTATTAAACATAATTTTTGCCCAGTATTACAGAATGACATCACATACATCTGGTCATCTGACTTCCAGTTCTCTTGCTACCCCCATTGCTAGAAAATGACAGGATTTAGCACATATGTGTCAATACTACACACATATAGAGTTTTGCTCCAATCTGTTTCAGCTTCTGGAAGTCATAAAACTATTTAAAACCTCCCCCTTCCAGAATAGCAGTTAGTTCACCCCAAGACAATACAAAAAGCTTCCTAGTACAGGCTATTTGTTAACTGCATTGACAATTGTAAGATACAATCTTTATGGCCTAAACCAGGTAATTTCATTTCAAACTATTTTCAAAGTTAAGTGGATTGCGATTAACCTCTTCTCTCCCAATATTCTCTGCTAAAACATACACATTTAAACAGTTAGAATAATTCATGTATATTTCTTTTTCTGTCCAGCAGGGGGCACTTTTGATACATTTTTAACACAAGCAGCTTTAGAAATAAATTTTTCAGCATGTGTCTGTACAAATCAGTTTGATATAAATATGAGAAATAATTCTTTACAAAATTGCAGCTACATGTACATGTTTATGTAACACATCTGCTGCAGTACTTCTCCTAGCATAGCTGGCAATACCTCACATTGTGACAAGCCTCTTTGCAGTTTCTGTGCAATGTTACATTATGTGTAACACGGCTATATTTTTCCCTTAGAAGAAACATTTATCATAATCCCTTTATCAGTGTATCAGGCAACTGTATGAAGACAACTTATAGAATATGGATTTCTAGTTAAATATCTTGCTTCAAACATTTTTTTTCTTGAACTAATATTTTCTTATGCTTCTTCCGTTTCTTATGTTTGAGTTTCACAATATTTGATTCATGAAAAATCAAGTGCAGACATGCAAAATAAGCTGGTTTGGTTACTGTAGTTTTACAGTATAAGTATATATAATTATATACATGCATACATACACACACACACACACACACACACACACACACACACACACACACACACACACACACACACACACACACACACACACACACACACACACACACACACATATATACCGCAGTGGTGCAGCGGTACCGTTGTTGCCTCACAGCAAGAGGATCTCCCGTTCGATTCTTGACTGGAGCGCCTTCTGTGTGGAGTCTGCATGTCCTCCCCGTGGTCGAGTGGCGTTCGAAAGTCATGCTTAGAATGGGTGTGCCTTCGTTGAAGGTTGGGCATCGAGCTGGCACCTCGGCACCCATAAAAAATCTACTGCCAATCATTAGCAGACCAGAAATCTGCTGTGGTGACCCCTAACCGGGAAAAGCCAAAAGAAGCACAACATTTATGTATATATATATATATATATATATATATATATATATATATATATATATATATATATATATATATATATATATATATATATATATATATATATATATATATATATATATATATATATATATATATATATATATATATAAAATCCAGACCTTTAGCACTGCCTTTATTCTCATAGGTTTAATTACAGAGCAAAATGGAACACAGAACTACGTTAGTGTTGTACACATCTGCATACACATACAGAAACTGTGGATCCTTGAGAATAAGAGCCTAGATTGTTGATAAGAAAGAGCAGATGACTAAACTTCAATGAATAGAGTTGGATGATGTTGGTAATGAGTTTAAAAGGCTTATGAGTCTGCAAAATGGATACCACCAGAGAAACAGGAAAGCATAGTCAGAATAAGTATTTTACATGCACACTTGTTGAGCAGGGCCAGTTCAAAGGTAATCATGCTGCACCTCCATCCCTTAGCCCTCTGATGTGAACTAACATCCACCAAAACAACTCAATTCTAAACAATCTCCTCAATATTAAAAAGAAACTGCAACCTGTAAATCTCCCCACCCAACACAACCTAAGTCAATGCGACGATATACATCCAAACCTTGGTCCCCCTCCAGCCTGTTATAACCCCCAACCTCCTTAAAGTCCCTAAACTTCACTACCATCAATCTCCAAAGCATTAGAAATAAAATACTACACCTATATGCCTGGTTAGACAAAAACAAACCAGACATTATTGCCATTACTGAGACATGGTTAAAACCTTATATTAAAGATGCCAAATTCCTGTCGCCTAATGGCAATTGCCTCAGAATAGATAGACCACATAAAAAGGGAGGTATCACATTTATATACCCAAACACCTTGCCTGTAGTTCAATACACAAAACCTGTGCTACAATTCTCAACAGCAGAGATACTAGTATCCTTTCTAGAAATGAATAATAGTAAAAACCTTTGTATCATAGTCATATACATCCACCCAGGCAACAACATTCCTACACTAAAATATATTCTTGCTGGGTCAGCTAATAACATTACAAATGAAACCACCATCCTAGGGGACATTAACATTAACTGGCTTGATATATCTAATCAGGACCCTTCCAGCAGCATAAACCTATATAACTATACATAACTAATAACAACTATATCCAGGCCCAACAATAAAATGGGCAGGGGCTCAATTCTGGATTGGATACTCATCTATGATCCTAATGAAATCTTCTCCTCTGGCACACTACCTAACAATATTAGTGACCACTTATCAGCCTTTATAACTCATAAGAGCACCTCAGTCCTAGGCACACACCAAGTTAAGCAAACCAGAGATTTATCTCACTTCTCCCCCAAAACCTTTAATGAAATCTTACAAAGGATCAAATGGACCCCACTCAAATATCTCCCTCTCCATGAGGCTGTTGAATTCTTCAATTCAACATTTCTTAGAATTTTAAATAGTTTAGCACCACCTCGACTAAAAAGATTAAAAGCCAAACAAGCAACCTGGCTTACCAAACACACAAAGCAAATTATGTCTGCTGGAGATAAAGCTTGGAAAACCTGGCAAAAAATAAAAATCCTAACAACCTCATTCGATATAAACAATTATGCAACCAGGTAAAATGACTACTGATTTAAAATGAAAAAGAACACTTCCTAAGCCTTCCAGACCAATACAAACTAAACCAAAGAAATTTTGGAGCACAATCAATTCCCTACTCCATCCAGGTAAAAATAACAATCCTTGCCCCAATCCAGATAAAACTCCCACTGCGATAGCCTTGCTCTTCGGCTCGTATTTTATTGACACCATAGTTAAACTCATGTCTATCTTCCCACCTATCAACCCCTGCCTACCTGCACCTCCCACTTCACACTCGTCTGCTACTCCTCTATTCTCATTCTCACCTATACCAACTTCCACTATAAAAAAACTACTTCATAAACTCAAACATTGCACTAACACACCAGACAATTTACCTGCTGAATTTCTACAACTATCTGCAAACTCCATTCCCTATCCTATCAGCATACTCCTCCATAGATCTATTCAGAAGTCCAGTATACCAAACATATGGAAGAAAGCATTTGTTCTTCCACTCCATAAAGGTGGCAACAACTCTGATATCTCTAATTTCCTATCCATCACTATCCTCTCTCCCATCTCTAAAATATTAGAAAAATGAATTCATGCTCATCTTCTTAAATATCTTGGCCAAAACCAGAAACTTTCCTCCACACAGCATGGCTTCAGGCCAGGTCATACTACCTGCACTGCTCTCACATCCTTTATGGATACAGTAAACAGGGCTTGCAATGCCAGTTACATAGTCTCTTCACTGTTCATAGATCTCTCTAAGGCCTTCAACATGGTTTCACATACCCTTCTTCTCACAAAACTCACCACCTTAGGTCTCTCACCCCATACCTTAAACTGGTTCTCAGACTACCTCACCAACAGGCAACAATCGACCAAATGGCAACACTCTTTTTTATCTTTTCTCAACACAACCACAGGTGTACCTCAAGGATCTATACTAGATCCCCTCCTTTTCAGTATATTCATTAACAACTTCCACACCACCCTTACCCATGGCACAGTTATCCAATACGCAGATGGTTCTACAAATCTATATCTGAGTTACATCTTACCCAAAATGCTTTCACTTCAACTGAAACTTGGATGTCAAACAACCATCTCACTCTGAATCCCAATAAAACAAAACTTCTAATATCCCCCCAAGAAACTACCACTCTAAACAAGAATGACTTTATGTCCAATCCCATAATAATACTTTCATTGAAGTTGTTCCAAGTACCAAACTGCTCAGAGATATTATTGATGAAAATCTAATATTTGACCTCCATATCCATAGCAACATCAAAAAACACATCAAAAATTGGGTACCCTCTATAGACACAAATACTACATTAATATTACTGCTAAAAAAGCTTTAGCATCATCCTTCCTGCTACCATCTCTACTATACGGTGCTGCAATCCTCACCAATATCCAGTCCTCCATGAAAACCAAACTGGACTCATGTTACAACAGCATTGCCAAATTTATAACAAATTAAAAAAAAAACTCAGCACACCATTGCTTATCTGTACAACAGCTAAACTGGTTCAAACTCTCACACTACGTCACTTATTCACAATTAACCATTGCAGGTAAATTCATATCCTAGCCTTCAACTTGCTCCACCCTCTCCTCCTTATTGACTACATACCACGCTAACAGGCTGCTAAGATCCAAAAACACAATGATGATGAAAGGTGAAAAACCTAACCTTATACCTGGTCAAATGCTGTACTCTTTTACTGTCTCAAAACTATGGAATGCCCCACCCCCCCAACCTATTATCTGAACAATCAGTAATCCTGCTCTTTTTAAGATCTCTCAGATCACACGGCTCTTCTATCTGGGAATGTACTTGTGCCAAAGTAGTACCTCCTAACACCTGATCCACCGCTATATCCCTCTGCAATATCACTACTTGGGAGCTCTCTCTGACTTGCTGAATTCAACTGATTATGCCTCAAAACTGCTACACTACCTGACTAACTCCATCCTCAATGATCAAATTGTACACAATGTTGATGTATAATATTTGTAAACAACTTGTACCATTGAATTTAATATTTATTTCCATGCTCTCTGAGCATGTAGCCCAGGCCGGTATGACCCTGACCTTGAGTAGCATCTTACCCTCACCAAGAATGATGCCACAGTATGAAGACAAGATTATCAATTTCAACAATTGGCTTAAGTATTGGTGTCATTCAAAGGGGATCCAATGCCTGTCAGCCTGGGATGACATGCTCGACAAGCCACAATGCTTCGCTAGGGATGGTTTGCACATGTCACCCCTGGGCTTTTGGATATTGGCAAAGGCTCTTGCTACCCCCATAGTCCCTTTTTTAGGCAAGGCTCAAAAGACAAACTCACCTCCATAGGTATCACAAGGGATAAGAAACTAAGAGTAATGCTACTCAACGCCAGAAGTCTAAACCTCAAGATGCACTCACTCGAAACTCTCCTTAGCATGGAGAACATCGATATCTGTGCAGTAACAGAAACCTGGTTCAAGGCTCTCAAGAGCACCCCAGCACTACCAGGTTATACCTCATACCATGCTTTTCGGCCCCAAAACTTGGACCGAACAACAAAATGACGGGGAGTATCAATATTAGTCAAAGATACCCACACCTCCAGGTTGGTGGCATAGCACGAAGCATCAGAGACTATCCATGTGCAACTAACAGTGGTTAAAACTGCCTTTCAGTTTATAGCCTGCTACAGACCACCCTCCCAAACCCAGGAACCCCACTCGGCCTTCCTGAGAACACTGGAAAATATGAAGGTCTCTCCAAACACCATTATATTGGGTGACTTCAACTACCCAACCATAGACTGGGAGCATTACTCTAGCTCCAACACCCTAGCCCAATGGTTCCTAGAATTTATAAACTCAAATGCTATGGAACAACTTGTTACCACTCCCACAAGAGGGGAAAACATACTGGACCTGATCATCACCAACATGGGGACTCTATGCTCCAGACCAGAAGTGTATCCCTCACTGGTAAGATCAGACCATAAACTAATCTCACTGGATATTCACATCCCGACCCCACCCCATGCCCAGAAAACCACAGTGAAAAACTTCTCTAAAGCAAATTTCACACTCCTCAAAACCAAGGTGGAATCCGTCAAAGCCCCCGGGCCTGTGGATAATACAGCCCAGACCACAAAATCCTTTATAAACGCATTCTATGAACACCTTCAGGAATGCATGGATCATGCAATCCCAGATAAAACCAAGACCCAATCCTCCAAAGGCAGACATCCTGTCTGGTGGACCCTAGCCATAAACAAACTATACAATAGAAGGAGGAAGCTACTACATGACAGAGCAAAATCCCAAAAAGGGAAGGCATCTCTGATCAGTATTAGCAAAACACTACGGGCACTCATAAAATCGTCTAAGGCCAGCTTCGAGAGAAAAATTGCACAGGACACTAAGGATAATCACAAGGCTTTCTTTAGTTATGTTAGGAACCTGGGTGGGAATTCCCAGATATGCTCAGAATTAGTCCAAAATGACAAAAAATACACCAACCCCACAGACATTGCCAACATCCTAGCTGGCAGGTTCAGCGCAAACTTCTCCCCCCCCTCCCCACAAAAAGGGCTAATATCTATCCCAGCAGAGTGCTGCCCCCCTGACATCTCAGATGCTCAGGTAAGAGCTGCCCTCTCCAAAGCAAGAAACACAGCATATGGGACCAGACAGTGTCCCGGGCTGCATCCTACATGAACTCCAAGAAGAGCTAAACCCAACCTAAAACTACTGTTCAATCTCAGCCTTACTACAGAATATGTACCCAAAGAGTGGCGTACAGCAACAGTGGTCCCTCTCCACAAAGGTGGTGCCTCAACGGATCCTGGAAACTATTGCCCCATAAGTCTCACTAGCTTGGTCTGCAAAGCTATGGAAAGGATCATCATGGACCTCATAAATAAAGATATTGGGGACCTACAGACACTGGATCCTACCCAGTTCGGCTTTGTTAAGGGCAGATCCTGCCTCTTAAACCTGGACGATTTCTTTGAAACAGTCACCAAGGCCATTGACAAGGGGAAGGTGGTCCACACAGCCTACCTGGACCTCGCCAAAGCCTTCGATACAATACCCCACTCGGGCATTATAGATAAGCTCACCAGCTTAAATATAAACCCCTATGTCACTAGATGGGTTGCAAACTGGCTCAAGGACAGAACCCACATGGTTAGAATAGCTGGAGCCATGTCAGACTCCAAACCAGTTACAAGTGGCGTCCCACAAGGCTCAGTCTTGGGTCCTCTCTTGTTCGGTATATATTTCTCGGAGGTACAGGCCAACATGGAAGGACTGTGGCTGACCAAGTTCAGATGACTGCAAACTGGGCGCCATAATAGACTCTCCAGCTGACACAAGCATCCTCCAAAAGGGCCTCATAGAAACAGACAACTGGTGCCAGAGTCATGGCCTCAAGCTAAACGCCAAAAAGTGTATAGTCATCCCCTTTGGCAAAAACAAAGTGCCCACAAATTACCACATAGGTGGTAATCCATTAAGTACAGAAGAAGTAATTAGGGACCTGGGGACCCAAGTTGATAGCAATCTCTTATTTGACAACCACGTGGCCAAAGTGGTTAGAAAAACATTTTATATAGCCCACCTAATCATGAAGGGATTCACATGTAGATCAGGGGAGGTCATCGTGCCTCTTTACTCATCCCTCATCAGGCCCTTAATTGAGTACAATGGCCCTTTTGGGATGTACCTTACCAGACACCTGCAGCAACTGGAAAGACCCCAAAAGTACCTCACCGAGAGGATCAAGGGGCTCAAACAGATGCCGTATGCTGCCCGGTTAAAGAAACTCCAGCTCTACTCAGTGGCATACCGCCTGCTCAGAGGCGATCTGTGCCTGACGTATAAAGCCATGTCCAACCCGGAATTAATGGACATGCTGCACCTCAGAAAATCCAAATCCCATCAAGCTACACGATCGAGGGACTTAAACCTCAGCACTGAAATAAATAGGACATGCTGGAGGGACAGATTCATAACCCAGAGGTTCCCTTCACTCTGGAATAAAATCCCAGTCCAGGTTAGGCAGAGTCCCTCATTGACTCTCTTCAAGAGGAATCTTGATGAGTGGATGGGAGATAGGTTCATAGGTTCATAGGTTAGTACTAGGCTATCAGCCCTAGGGCCTATACAAGCCTAGCCATAACAATTCCCTGAATATTTCTTCCCACATTATTTACTTTCCTGGACCCTGTCTAGCAGGGCGACGTGATCCCTGGGGTGAATTTCCTTTCTCCCATCCAATCGTCAAGGTTCCTCTTGAAGAGGTCCAAAGAGGCACTCTGCTTGACATTTATGGGCAATCTATTCCAGAGTCTGGGAGTCTCTGGGTCAGGAACCTATCCCTCCAACATGTTTTGTTTATTGTGATGACAAGGTTTAGATTCCTGGAGCATGTAGCTCTGAGGGATTGGGATTTCTTTAAGTGTAGCATGTCCAACAGCTCTGGGTTTGACATGGCCTTGTATGTTAAGCAGAGATCGCCTCTGAGTAGGCGATATGACAGAGTATAGCTGGAGTTTTTAGGCGGTCAGCATAGGGCATCTGCTTTAGGCCTGTGATTCTTTTAGTGAGGTATTTCTGAGGCCTTTCCAGTTGTTGCAGATGTCTTGAGAGGTACATACCAAATGGGGCATTGTATTCTATAATGGGTCTAATGAGGGATGAGTACAGTGGGACAATGACCTCCTTCTTCTGGATGAAAAGCCCTTCGTGTTGAGGTGTGCCACATAGAAGGATTTCCTGACTGTTGTGGCGATGTGGTTATCGAAGGTGAGACCACTGTCCACCTGTGTCCCTAAGTCTCTTATCACACTTTCTGTGTTTAGTGTACTGCCACCTATATGGTAATTCATGGATACATGTTTTTTCCCAAAGGGATAACAATACATTTCTTGGCATTGAGCTTGAGCCCATGGCTCTGGCACCAAGCATCTGTTTCTGTAAGGCCCTTTTGTAGAGTATCCACATCATTTGGGGATTCAATAATGGCTCCCAGTTTGCAGTCATCTGCAAACTTTGTTAGCCAGAGTCCCTTAGTGTTGACCTGTACTTCAGAGAAGTAGATGCCAAACAAGAGCGGCCCCAGGACTGAACCCTGAGGTACTCCACTTGTCACTTGTCTGGAGCTGGATTTGGAGTCGGCTACTTTTACAGTGTGGGTTCTATCGTAGGTTTACCCCGGGTATCACTTCTGTGTCACTGTTAGACAGAGGCACAGTATACTAACCTCGAAAAAGGGCATAGCAAAATTAATTTAAAATGGGTGGCGAAAGCCATACACACTCTGGCTAGGCTTATAAATGCCCTAGGGCAGATAGCCTAGTATGAACCTATGAACCTATGAACCATGCATTTAAACTGTATATATATATATATATATATATATATATATATATATATATATATATATATATATATATATATATATATACTGTATATTGTGCTTTTTCTTGCATGTACTATTAATGTTATGTGGAGATTTTCTCCCCGGGTCTCTACTGAAAATGGGCTCACCTAGGCCCAGTAGACTTTTCCGGTTAACCAATGCAATAAGCAAACAAACAAACAAACAAACAAACAAACAAACAAACAAATAAATAAATAATTATGACCCTGTATGGGAGACACTATGGCAGATGACCACACAGAAACAATTAAATTTAAAAATTCAGTGCAATG
The DNA here is from genome assembly GCF_019279795.1 of Protopterus annectens. Lineage (NCBI taxonomy): Eukaryota > Metazoa > Chordata > Ceratodontiformes > Protopteridae > Protopterus > Protopterus annectens. The sequence continues at coordinate 1,541,439,504 of NC_056735.1, forward strand.
CCAGCTTAGCTTTCTCTTCTGAGGCAAGCACTCACCATAAACAGATTTGCTTTGAAAACACAGCCCATAACCATAACAATAAGAAATAAATTATAGCCAGATGACCATCAAAACCGTGTCTCACAAAAGTTTATCTTCTAATAAAAAGTCGTCATCTTGACCACACTACATCAATTTGTTCCTATTTTCAGTTTTACTTTTCCCATTCCTTTCTAAAATTTATTAAACCCACACACACATATCCAAATATGTCTATAACTATATCTATATCTATAATCTATATTTCGCTTCTTCTCTAACACACTAAATGTTGATCCACAAATAACCAACAACTAATCATCTTAGAAATTAAACATGAACCCACAAATTATAAAATAATAAAAATAAAATAAAAAATTCAGATGAACAAGGCCCCTGCACCCCCACACTTCCTGATAATTATATATACCAACACATAGTTTGGACTACAGTGGGGAAAAGGCATATTCCACAATTCTAACTATACCATGATCTCGTATTGAAAAAGTCTGCACTATTTCAACAGCTGTACCTCTTTTTACTCATTGATGAAAACCCACATAGATAAAAGTTTGGACTCCCATATATCTATATACATATATAAAGAGAGAGATAGATAAATGGACAGATACATGCATTAATTGACAATCAAGGCTATATGTAAGAGGTTGGCTTAAAGCAGTAATTAAATAAACTAGTTCTTCACCCTAAGGATCATCTAAAAGAGGACTCTTAAGGTATGATATGAGATTTTATTTATGGCTAAACTATGCATTGCATCTTTTGAGAGAGTTGGAATGAGGGTCAGAGAGAGACATGCAAAGCTACATCCAATGTAATCAGCAATTAACTTTTTTGATGTGACAGAATTGTATTATCTCTTTCTCTCTCTCTTTATATCTATATATATATATATATATATATATATATATATATATATATATATATATATATATACATATGTGTATCTATCTATAGATATGCATATATATAGATGAGTGTGTGTGTGTGTGTGTGTGTGTGTGTGTGTGTGTGTGTGTGTGTGTGTGTGTGTGTGTGTGTGTGTATATGTGTCTGCATGTGTGTGTCTCTGTGTGATATGCATGTAGGATTGTATGTGTCCATTTCTCTCTCTTGATATATATATATATATATATATATATATATATATATATATATATATATATATATATATACATATATATATATATATATATATATATATACAGATGCAGATATAGATATAGATAGATACACACAAAGAGCAAACAAAAAAGGGGTACACCACAGCTGTAAATGACGAATAACTCCAGTCTTCACTTCAAGAGTTTAATGAGATAACACAAATGCAGGATCCAAGTGAGCGCTTTCACGTTCAAAAAACGTTTCATCAGACTTCAATAACTGCATAGCATTGTACATCATCTTAAATAGCATTAACAATTAACAATCATAAAAAATCATTCAATTAGGGTTTACAATTAAAATTTATAGATATACTTCTATATTTTATAAAACCATCTAAAACAATAAATAAAATGATATGAAATAAGCAAAACACTTCATATGCATCAAATGACGCAACCAATAAGGCATTCATATTGTAATGGCATTTAGAACAATATACTAAAATCCCAGAGAAAATACCAATGAATATACAAATAAATTCAGTGTTTGTAAGGTCTAGCTGCCAAAAATGGTTTGAGTGAGACCTTTTCATTCAAGCCATATGCTTTGTGCACCTGTAGCTTCAATATCCATCTACACTCTACCTCTTCAGTGTAATTTTTTATATTACCAAGTCTATTGGTTTTTTTCACCATTTCCAAGACCCTGAATTTAAAAGTATGTGTCAAGCCATTGTCAATTACATGTTGTGCCAAGGCATTACTTGTGTTCTCTTTATTAATGGCATACAAATGTTCCCTAATGCCTTCCCGTAATGTCCTATTGGTTTTTCCTACATAAAAATATCTACATAACTGGCACTGTGCTAAATAGACTAAATCCCTTGATTTGCAATCAGCACAGAACTTAAAAGTATATACACGTCCAGTTACAGGGTGTACAAATCTATCATCATTAGATATGTGAGAGCACTGGTTGCAAGATCGACATGCATAAGTTCCTAACCTCTGTGAAAAAATACTCTCTCCATCATTATTTTCATAACGTAAGAGCCTTTTTAAAGACTTCATATTCCTATAAGTTATATTAGGTCTATAATCCACCAATTCACTTATTCTCTCATCTGTAGTCAGAAGTCTCCAATTTTTTTCAATGACTTCTTTAATCTGTGTATTCCTATTAGTAAAAGGAATAACCAATCTATTCTTATTCTTTGCCCTAGAGAATTTTTCATCAGATGTAGTTGCTGACTGCCTATGGTAAAAAGGTTTGCCCTTGTCTTTTCTGTGCGTATTACAAAAAGATAAGGTGTCCCTAATCTCCGTATTTTTATATCCTCTTTCAAAAAAATTCTTAACCAATGTCTTCTGCTGTTGATCATATTCACCCTCCTGTGTGGTCAACCTGGATACCCTATATACCTGACTTTTTAATATATTGGGAAAAATGTGTCTAGGATGCATACTATTGCGATGCAATAAATTATTCTTCCAGCAAGACTTTCTAAACATAACAGTTTCCATGCCGTTAACCCCCTTATTCAGTCTAACATCCAAAAATTCAATGGTATTTTGCGAATGTGTACATTCAAAGTCTAGAACAGTTGTAGTACCATTTATATAAATGACAAAATCATTCAATTCTTCTACAGTACCACTCCAAACAATGAACACATCATCTATAAATCGTCCATAATACTTGATACAGTCGTGGAATAACATATTGCCCAAAACATAGGTGCTTCCCAATATGCCAACACCAAGTTGGCATAGGACTTAGCACAAGGTGTCCCCATTGCTACCCCTTTCTGCTGTAAATAATAGGTATTATCATATAGTAAGACATTGTTGCTCAATGCTATGTCTAAAATAAGCATCCATTTCATAACTTCATTACTAGGGATGTCTTTGTCTAAAAGTAATAACCTTACATAGTCCATCCCAATACTGTTAGGTATTGAGGTAAATAGGGATTTCACGTCAAGGGTTACTAAAATATCACTTTCTATGATCGAGCTGGATAGGTTGCACTCAGCAAGGTTTTCAAGAAAGTGTTGAGTGTCCCTTAATACTGATGTAATCTTTTCCACAATGGGTTTGAACTGTTTATCCAAAAAAATCGACATGGGCTCAGTAAGCCATCCATTTCCTGAGACAATTGGTCTCAGCGGAGGATTATAAAAATCCTTATGAATTTTCGGCAGGCCCCTAAAAGTAGGAACTAAAGGCTTCTCCACTAAAAAATACCTATATAAATCAGCATCTATCACATTGCACAATAAAAGATCATATAGATGACTATGTACATCTTTAATGATTTTATTTAATGTAACGCCATTCAAATGGCGATAAGTCAAGTCATCTGATAGTAATTGATCTATCTTAATTCTATATACATCATGATCCATTACCACGACAGCCCCACCTTTGTCGGCTTGTCATATTATAATATTATTATTTTTTTGTAAACTTAAAATAGCATCCTTTTCATTTCTTGTCATGTTATAGAAATTTGATTTTACATCATCTCTTTTATATAGGTCTAATAGGTCACTCTCACATGCATGCTCAAAGGCTTCTAACAGTGGATGTATTTGAGGTGCAAATGTGGATGGTTTCCTAAATACATTCATATTAGCATTGACGTTAGCATTACATGCATCTTCACCAAATAACATTTTTAAACTGATGCTTCTGGTGAACATTTTAATATCAATAATTATATCCGTAACATCAGTGAAACCAGAAGGTATGAAACTAAGTCCCTTGTTAAGCACAGAAAGCTCATACTCAGTTAATTCATACCTTGAAATATTAACCACTAAATCCTGGTGGTGGGTCGTAGTGCTTTCTTCTGTTGTTCGTATACCTCCTCGGTGTTCTTCCTTTTCCGTATCTTGTTCTGTGGTGACCACATTTTCCTTTCGAACTGCCTGATTGGTAATGGAAAAGAAGGGAAACCATTCTCTTTCATAAAGACATCGCCATCCAGAGAAGCTGTTTTAGAAGAAATATCATGTACTTTTTTCCTAACGTCCCTCATCTGCAAATTATCAGACTGACTCGAGACCAACGCTTGCTTCATTATGGCTGTGTCCTCACCACTGGAGTGCACCATCGCTTCTACTAAGATTTTCCCCATTGTATCTCCTGGCGTCATCACGTTGCTCACGTCAACGTGTAAGTTCTCATATCCAATGCCCACATTTGTGTCTACCTCCGCCCCCAGAGCAGGCACTGATGCCGGTATATGGGTGGTATTGTTGGAATTAATCAAGCCCTTCTTATTCAGTGGATAATTATTAGAATATCTGTTCTCTCCGTTACCATTAAAATTACTACTCATATTATCTTTCGGCCAAGAGAAAACATTACCTTTTTGAAAATCGATAAAGTCCCGCTCAAGTTTTTTCTTTTTGTCTTGCAATAACTTATTATCAAGGGAAAACACTAGAGTTTTTAAATCTCTATATAAGACATTCAATTCCGTAGAATTAAGCAAGTGCTTAAGCTCTAGTTCAATTGCATTGACCTCAGCGGTCAATGTTTTTTCTATTGAACAATATTGTTCGATAAGCAATTTGATATATCCATAGCTCGTATCAAGATTTAACTTCTGCCACTTACATAATAGGTCAGGATAAGTAGTTCCAAAGGTCAGCATCTTCAATACCCTCAAACCTCTAGGAACTACTTGGAAGCTCAAGCACGCTTCCATATGCTGTTTCTGCCATTGGATGTTTTTTAGTTTCTGAAGTTTGTTCTCAAGTCGTCTGGTTTTTAATATAACATCCATATTATGTTGTCTATTCACAGTAACATCCCCATTGGTAGTAAGTTCCTTCGTAGTAAGTTTTAACAATGGATTTGTGGTAACACTTACTAAACCACTGAGCGAAAATCCTTGCTCCAATTGCAACATATCAGTGCTATTCAGCACTTCAATTTCATCAGCCATGTCTCAGCAACGATGTATAAAAGTAACAAAGTTCAAAAAAACACAGTATGCTGAGTAAAGTGCCCCTTAATAAATCAATATCCAAAGAGCAAACAAAAAAGGGGTACACCACAGCTGTAAATGACGAATAACTCCAGTCTTCACTTCAAGAGTTTAATGAAATAACACAAATGCAGGATCCAAGTGAGCGCTTTCATGTTCAAAAAATGTTTCATCAGACTTCAATAACTGCATAGCATTGTACATCATCTTAAATAGCATTAACAATTAACAATCATAAAAAATCATTCAGTTAGGGTTTACAATTAAAATTTAAAGATATACTTCTATATTTTATAAAACCATCTAAAACAATAAATAAAATAATATGAAATAAGCAACACACTTCATATGCATCAAATGACGCAACCAATAAGGCATTCATATTGTAATGGCATTTAGAACAATATACTAAAATCCCAGAGAAAATACCAATGAATATATGAATAGATTCAGTGTTTGTAAGGTCTAGCTGCCAAAAATGGTTTGAGTGAGACCTTTTCATTCAAGCCATATGCTTTGTGCGCCTGTAGCCTCAATATACATCTACACTCTACCTCTTCAGTGTAATGTTTTATATTACCAAGTCTATTGGTTTAGATAGATACACACACATACACACACACACACATATATATATATATATATATATATATATATATATATATATATATATATATATATATATATTGTGACACCAGGGAAATACTGCCAGTCCAGCTCTCTGGAATTTTGTAAATAATCATATGTCACTTGAAAATATTAATATGATTTACATAGAAATGTGGCACTGCCAGCCCAGTTATCTGGAATTTTGTAAATAATCATATGTCAGTTGTAATAGTAATATGATGCATATGCTTGTCTTACAAATGTGAGAGAACTGTATGTTATGTACCAAGCTTCATGAATGTAACCACAGTGTACCCTACTGAAAAAAGTACAGAAATGTATATAAACTATATACCTGTGCAAATGCATGTTTTAAAGTAGAAGCTGGAACATACAGGGTTAACTTGCCAAACTTCAAGAAAATACGTTGGAATCCATGTGTTTTACAATTGTGTTTCAGTGCAGCAAGCAGACGCAATGTCTGGAGCTAGAAGTTTTTCTATTGTCTTGAAAGTAATTTTAATTACTCGGTTTAAAATTTAAAATGCTTTATTGCTTCCTAACAGCTGCACATCTAAGAGATATGTACTTCTCCCACAGAGATGATAAAACTCTCTTGGTATCTGTTAGCCTGAGAACTGAAGGCAGGTGCCAAAAAGTGGTGTCATCCAGGCTAACCCAACAGTAATATGTGATATTAATTTAAGAACTCTCTCAGAGAAAGACTGCATTTTGTATCTTGTCTTGGACCTAGAAACATCCATTCAGCACTTCTATTTGCGTGTTGTCTGTAAGTAAGTCTAGGGTACAGTGATATCTTTTAGATATAGATAGGAATATAGTAAATAATAGTTTAGTTGTTTTCTGTATTTATTTGAGACTGTCCTGCAATGTGTTTTTAAAATATTTCTTGTGATTTTGAACTCTGTTGTTACTGTGTTGTTTGAATATTGTCTTGTTCTTTTATTATTTATTATTTATTATTAAATATATTTAAACCTTTTAATTGTGGCTGGTTTGTTTAGAGATATGTAAGCTCTTAGGGTACTTTCATATGTATTTGGTGACACTCTTTTTTTGACTTGCTGAATTCAACTGATTATGCCTCAAAACTGCTACACTACCTGACTAACTCCATCCTCAATGATCAAATTGTACACAATGTTGATGTATAATATTTGTAAATAACTTGTGCCATTGTATTTAATATTTATTTCCATGCATTTAGACTGTATATATACTGTATACTGTGCTTTTTCTTGCATGTACTATTAATGTTATGTGGAGCTTTTCTCCCCGGGCCTCTACTGAAAATGGGCTCACCTATGCCCAGTAGACTTTTCCGGTTAACCAATGCAATAAGCAAACAAACAAACAAACAAACAAACAAACAAATAAATAATTATGACCCTGTATGGGAGGCACTATGGCAGATGACCACACAGAAACAACTAAATTTAAAAATTCAGTGCAAAGCCAACTTAGCTTTCGCTTCTGAGGCAAGCACTCACCATAAACAGATTTGCTTTGAAAACACAGCCCATAACCATAACAATAAGAAATAAATTATAGCCAGATGACCATCAAAACCCTGTCTCACAAAAGTTTATCTTCTAATAAAAAGTCGTCATCTTGACCACACTACATCAATTTGTTCCTATTTTCATTTTTACTTTTCCCATTCCTTTCTACAATTTATTAAACCCACACACACACTTATCTAAATATGTCTATATCTATAACTATATCTATATCTATAATCTATATTTTGCTTCTTCTCTAACACACTAAATGTTGATCCACAAATAACCAACAACTAATCATCTTAGAAATTAAACATGAACCCACAAATTATAAAATAATAAAAATAAAATAAAAAATTCAGATGAACAAGGCCCCTGCACCCCCACACTTCCTGATAATTATATATACCAACACATAGATTGGACTACAGTGGGGGAAAGGCATATTCCGCAATTCTAACTATACCATGATCTCATAATGAAAAAGTCTGCACTATTTCATCAGCTGTACCTCTTTTTACTCATTGATGAAAACCCACATAGATAAAAGTTTGGAATCCCATATATATATATATATATATATATATATACATACATAAAAAGAGAGATAGATAAACAGACAGATACATGCATTAACTGACAATCAAGGCTATATGTAAGAGGTTGGCTTAAAGCAGTAATTAAAGAAACTAGTTCTTCACCCTAAGGATCATCTAAAAGAAGACTCTTAAGGTATGATATGAGATTTCATTTGTGGCTAAACTATGCATTGCATCTTTTGAGAGAGTTGGAATGAGGGTCAGAGAGAGACATGCAAACCTACATCCAATGTAATCAGCAATGAACTTTTTTGATGTGTTTTCTGTTTAAGAAAGATTATTTGCATTTATTAGGAACAGAATCATAGTATCTCTTTCTCTCTCTCTTTATATATATATATATATATATATATATATACATATGTGTATCTATCTATAGATATACATATATATATATATAGATATAGATGTGTGTGTGTGTGTGTGTGTGTGTGTGTGTGTGTGTGTGTGTGTGTGTGTGTGTGTGTGTGTGTCTGCATGTGTGTGTCTCTGTGTGATATGCATGTAGGATTGTATGTGTCCCTTTCTCTCTCCTGATATATCTATATATATATATATATATATATATATATATATATGTTGTGACACCAGGGAAATACTGCCAGTCCAGCTCAGCTCTCTGGAATTTTGTAAATAATCATATGTCACTTGAAAATATTAATATGATTTACATAGAAATTTGACACTGCCAGCCCAGTTATCTGGAATTTTGTAAATAATCATATGTCAGTTGTAATATTAATATAGTGCATATGCTTGTCTTACAAATGTAAGAGAACTGTATGTTATGTACGAAGCTTCATGAATGTAAACGCAGTGTACCCTACTGAAAAAAGTACAGACATGTATATAAACTACATACCTGTGCAAATGCATGTTTTAAAGTAGAAGCTGGAACATACAGGGTTAACTTGCCAAACTTCAAGAGAATAAGTTGGAATCCATGTGTTTTACAATTATGTTTCAGTGCAGCAAGCAGACGCAATGTCTGGAGCTAGAAGTTTTTCTATTGTCTTGAAAGTAATTTTAATTACTCGGTTTAAAATTTAAAATGCTTTATTGCTTCCTAACAGCTTCACATCTAAGAGATATGTACTTCACCCACAGAGATGATAAAACTCTCTTGGTATCTGTTAGCCTGAGAACTGAAGGCAGGTGCCAAAAAGTGGTGTCATCCAGGCTAACCCAACAGTAATATGTGATATTAATTTAAGAACTCTCTCAGAGAAAGACTGCATTTTGTATCTTGTCTTGAACCTAGAAACATCCATTAAGCACTTCTATTTGCGTGTTGTCTGTAAGTAAGTCTAGGGTACGGTGATATCTTTTAGATATAGATAGGAATATAGTAAATAATAGTTTAGATGTTTTCTGTATTTATTTGAGACTGTCCTGCAATGTGTTTTTAAAATATTTCTTGTGATTTTTAACTCTGTTATTACTGTGTTTTTTGAATATTGTCTTGTTCTTTTATTATTTATTATTTATTACTAAATATATTTAAACCTTTTAATTGTGGCTGATTTGTTTAGAGATTCCAACAACCTTCTAACCAGTTCTCAGCATGGCTTCAGACCCAAACACAGTACCACAACGGCCCTTCTCTCCTTTACAGACACAATAAATCACAACCGCAATGACAAAAAAGTGTCTTCAGCCCTCTTTTTAGATCTATCAAAAACATTTGATATGGTCAACCATCAACTACTTTTGGACACTTTAAAAAATCTCTACCTGGATAACTTAACACTAGATTGGTTCAAAGCCTACCTCTCTGGCAGGAAACAAGCAGTACTGTGGCAGAATAAACTCTCCAAATTACTACCTAATACCATTGGGGTCCCTCAAGGGTCCATATTAGGTCCACTTCTTTTCTCGGTCTTCATTAATGATCTCCATAGAGCCATTCCCGAGGCCATTTGTATTCAATATGTGGATGACTCTACACTAGTTTGTTCGGATATATCTCCTGACAGACTATTAACAAAAACTCAAAGTTGCTTTACCAAAGTAGAAAACTGGCTATCTGGTCGTCAGTTAATCCTAAATCCAAAAAAAAAACTAAATTATTGCTCTTTCAACCTACCCACAAAAATCATCTTATTGACTTCTCTATAACATCCCAAAATGGTACTATTATCTCCCCAGACCCTTACACGAAACTACTAGGAGTCACTATAGATAATAAACTGAAATTTGACATACATATCAACTTAACCATTAAAACAGTAAACAAAAAACTAGGATCGCTGTATAGAATCAAAAATTTCCTAACCCCAATGGCTAAAGTAACCATTGCCTGGACACATTTGCTCTCCACCCTTCTCTATGCATCCACAATATTCACTAACCTGAACAAAACCAACTTAGATAAACTATCTTGCTCATACAATCATATAGCAAGATTTGCAGCAGGAACTCCATATCGGACCCATCATTGTATCAACATAAAAAACCTAAAATGGATAGAACTCCCCAACCTTGTTAGAGTTACCCAACTCTCTGAGGTATTTAAAATACTCAAATACCCTGATAAATGTCCCTCACTTGTGAACTTAGTCTTACCATATACTAACCTAAATAGTCTACGCTCCGCGAGCAAACATCTCTTGAAAATGGTCAAAGCTTATAACGCAGGAGGCGATGCACTCTTTACAAATGCTGTAGGAAAAGTCTGGAACTCTCTTCCCACCAGTATTCTTTCCACTACCTCTTTACCCCAATTCAAAAAACAACTGTTTCACCACTTTTAGAAGCACTGGCTATGCCAATGCTCATTTCCTGACTAACAATCCCTAGGCTCTGATATGGATTCCCTTCCTTTATACAAATCTAAATCCTCTTAAACTCTCTCCTGAATAAACTCTACTACAATAGACCTTTATCCATCAGTTTTTCTCTTAGGAATAGCTGACTTCTTATCCCACAATCAAGATTTTTCTCCTGTTTCTTTTTAACTGTTGAAATTTTTAAATGATATTTTTATAGTAATATTATAAATATTTACTATGTCACTACTTTATTCATATTCTATCACATCCTAATAATGTATTTATTTAATATCTCATTATATCTAGTATGTAAACAACAGAATCTTCACTTGATCGTTGATTGACTTTTTGTCTGTTTTTTGACTTTTTTTATCTGTATTGTTTGGAGCTTTTCTCCCCGGGCCTCCGCTGAAAATGGACATGTATCCAGTCGGATTTCTCCCGGTTAACAAATGTAAAATAAAATAAAATAAATAAATATGTAAGCTCTTAGGGTACTTGCATATGTATTTGGTGACACTGTACAAGCCACTCCTAAATAGCCTTGAAAGTCTTGGTCACACTTACCATTAGGATAATAGTAACATTATGCAGTTGGATTGGGCACCCTTTGGTAAGGGCCTTAAAAGTAATTGATAAGTAGCTTATGGTAGCAGCTAATACTATTTAAACTCATCCACCTTTGCCACCTCTACTCCTTGCATCCTCACCATTTCTATATCCTCCCTCTCTTTCACACTCATATATTCTGTCTTAGTCCTGCTGACCTTCATTCCTCTTCTCTCTAGAGCATATCTCCATCTCTCCAGGGTCTCCTCCACCTGTTCCCTACTCTCACTACAGATCACAATGTCAGATATGGACTAAGATAAGGTTTATGGATGTGGTAAGAGGTCATGCAGGTGGTTGGTGTGACAGAGCAAGATGCAGAGGACAGGAAGAAATGGAAACAGGTGATCTGCTGTGGCGACCCCTAACGGGAACAGCCGAAGGAAGATGATGATGATGATGATGATGATGATGAGACAGATATACATATATATGTGTATGGATCCCAATCAGCTGATCGAGTTTTCAGAAACTCGAAATTCATATAGTTGAAACCATGTGATCGAGTTTTTGAAAGCTCAAAGCTTTTGAATGGAGATTGCAGTACAGTAAGGATCAGGAAATTTACCCTTTTCTTCACTGTAGTATTGTCTCAAAGTTGGTATATATAACTTGCAGATATAACTTGCAGGGGGAGGGGGTGTATGGGGACTTGCCCTTCTGCATAAACGCAAACATTTGTGTTCGTTTTTTTTTCTTGATGTTTAAGTTTTTAGAAATTCGATCATATAGTCTTGTCCATATGAATTTTGAATTTCTAAAAACTTGAGCATCTGACATTATTTATTTATTTATTTATTTACATTTGTTGACTGGGAGTGTCTGACTGGACGTAGGTCCATTTTCAACGGAGGCCCAGGGAGAAAAGCTCCACAGTTAAAATAAACAGGCAGTAGTTACATTGGATTACATAGCGATTAACAATATAACATAGCAATTACTTACAACATATTTACAGATGAAGAACATTGTACATCAGCAGACAACTAGAATTCTTATCTGTGAAGTACATAACAGGCATTAACAAATGTACAATAAGAAGTTCCTTCTGTATAATAAGTACTAGGCTTATGAGCATCTGAGCTTGCTATAATCAAAGTAGTTAGTGGAGTGGAAAGAAAGGTAGTGGCTGGATGGGGTGGGTGATTTTAGAGTGGGAGTTGAAAGGGCATAGCCAGCATAGATCTATATGCGTACATATCTATATATCTATTTCTCTCTCTCTCTCTCTCTCTATATATATATATATATATATATATATATATATATAGAGAGAGAGAGAGAGAGAGAGAGAGATTTGTGGCCATTTTACTCATCTGTCCAGGGATTCTGTTGATGACTGAAAGACTAGAGAGATGGAGAGAGTGCTATGGATTATATGGGAGTCAAACATTAATATATAAAGTATCTTTAATACTAATTTAAAAAAAAAGTTTTGTGATGAGTGGCAAAGCTATAAGTCATGAGCTAAGATCTGTAATCATATAGTTCACGATATTTCATTTATCATGAAAAGAATACCATCACATATATGATTGATTCATTTGTCATTTTTTACGTTAGACTTTGCCATTGACTTCAATGGATTACATTAATTGCATAAATTCCTACTGAGTAGGGCTTTGGGTAGCTCTTTTTTTTTAATTTGTGGATAGACTTCCAAATGGAGTTTTCCTGTGAACAGGGAGATACATGACGTGTTTTCTTTTTAAGTGACAGTTCATTTACTTGTTGCATTTTAAATTGTTTGTCGAGGTTTGTGGTAAGATCTATCATTAAGTTAGGTTGTTTTTATTAAATTTTGATGAGAATAATTAAATCTTTTTTTTACTAAAATGATATTTATAATTTATTAGTTACATTGCACAAAATGGGAAATGTGGCTTGTGTTGGGCTCTCTGACAGTTGTTTAAAATGAAATTGCTCAAGCAAGAGTAGCATGAAGAATAAGAAAGCAATGAAATGCATAATGCAGAATGTAGCTTTCTGCAGGAAATCTTTGCTAGTTTCAGATTCTCCTGTAATAATTCACTTGTTTTTGGAGATTTCTCCCTTCATCTAGTTTGCCTTTCTGTTCTTTTTTTGGTATTTTTGTTTTCATCTTTTTGGCTTGTTGGCTTTCAGGAGCGTGATGTTTTATAGTAGAACTGTTTCAAATTTACTATATTTTATTTTTAGCATTTTTATATTAAGTTATGTGTAGGTTTAGGATTACCAAGGCTGCCTTTATGGAGATAGATGATTTTTTACTTTGGTGCAATAGTATCTCATTTTGTGAAAGCTGTGTTTGGTTCTCTTTTATGCATTGTACCAAATGTGAAATGCGATCACAATTTCAATTTTTGCCTTTTAAAATGTGTTTATAGATTTTGAAAAAAAAATGGGCATATTTAGTTTACAGAGTTATTTTGGGTGTGCCTAGATGTTTTGGATATGACCAGTGTCTCTTTTGTCTGTGCAACATATAAACATACACTTTTCTTTTCATTTTAATGCAGTAAATAGCATATATATATATATATATATATATATATATATATATATATATATCCAGCTAAAATAAACGTGTATCTTTTATATCACATAAAGGGTACCTGTTGGTTGTTGACATCTCAAAAATGTTGATAATCTATGAATATATGTATATATATATATATATATATATATATATATATATATATGGTATCCTAGATTTGTTTTTTCACACCTTTTTTATGGTGTTTACTGTTATTTGAATCCCTGCACCTCATTACTAATACTTGATAATCTTAATCCTAACCGTGTCCCTGCCCTTAATCCTAACTCTGCACCTTACCTTAGAAAAACTCTTTCTGTAACACTACCACTATACAAAACACTCAGATATACATCGTGTCACAATACACATGCAAAGCATTAAATCTATTCCCTTATTTGGCACTTATTCTAACCATAATTTACAAATGCTTGAACATGCACTCACTTTCTTATGCCCAAACTTGTAATATATATGAAAGTTTCAGGACTGATATAGTAAACCCACACTTATCTTAACCTTTTGGAGTCAATCTTTCTACTTCTGAGATGTTCAGCATTCAATCAATGGGCCACATATCCTTAATACAAAAACATTGCCTATGCATACTATGGAAAAATAACTTCACAAATGTAAACTGATTGCAAAAGGAAACTAAACAGCTTCCTTTTATCATCAGTAAGAGTAAAAACTTGGGCACATATATCCTCAACACAAGTAAGACAGTTAGCAAAATAAGGACAAGAGTCCAAATTTATATGGGAGGCTTCAGCCACCCCCCACCAATCCCAGGGGTACTGTGTTCCACATCTACTTACTTATATTTGCTTAATCTGTGGTTGAAGAAACAGTGATGAAACAAAGTACTATAGCTGATAACATTTGTGTCTACTGTAGCAATATTTGACTACCAGTCAATTTAATAGATTGTGAAAGCTCATAAACACATCAACAAAATAATCATTTAGTTACTGCTCCTGTCATCATACACACACACACACCCACACACACACACATATATGTATGAAATAATGTACATATATACATATAAGCAAAACATGAATGATGCTATAATACCCCTTTCAAAACAAACTACAGTATAGCAATAAAAAGCCTAAATTGGTTAGAACTACCCCTTCAACTAACATATACATAACTTCTTAATACCTATAAAATTATCCATGTACTTATCCAGCACTAAATACCATTGCAATTATATTCCCAATTGGCCATTACGATCCAATGAACAAAAACTCTTCTTTGACCACAAACCTATGAAATCTGCGTGACATGGTCTGTACTCAGACCATGTTGCTAAGGATGCCTTACCTGTATCCATCAGGTCAATACTCTCCATCTAGTCCTTTAAAACCATTATGAAAGACTTCCTAGCCAAAATCTGGCTCTGTTCTTGCTCAAATTCACTTACTTACTTCAATCAGTTTCTATTGTCTTCTCTTCTCTGATTCTCTGCCATAATCATTTTTCCCATATTAATTTCCCTGAACTAAGTTCAGTTTCGCTAACTATTAAATCATTGTCATATAAGTTGTATAATTTCTTAAGTAATGTTTTCACATTATGTCTAATTTGCTTTAATTCTATAAACTGTTAAATTTATTGCATTATTTTTGAAAATTGTAAAATTGTTGCTCTTAAAATGTGTTTGTAATACTTTTTCTCTTATGGCCTCTGCTGAACAATAGAGTCCTTAGCAATAAACATAAACTTGTGGATAGCATCTGATTGTATAATATGATTAGCTAATGCATTGGTCTCATTAGACCTCCTAAGGCAGTATAGGTGGTCTCTGAATCGGCCATGAAGACGTCTCTTTGTCTTCCCTATATAAAACACAGTACATATAGTGCAGTGAGCCAGATAAACAATGTTACAGGTGTTGCAGTTTGGTGTAACTTTAAATTTGAACAGTATAACAGTTTTTGGATTTTGGATTACTTTATGTCTTTGCTACCTATTTGGAAATGTATGATTTTTGCTTCTGCTCTGCTTGTCTGTGGTTGGAGTCAGCCTGTTTTATAAATACAACAATTGTTGAAACACAATACCTATGTTAAAAGCCGTATATACAAAATGGTAAATCTATAATCTAAGACATGTATTCAAAGGTTTTACTGCATACTTACATATTCTTAAGGAGGAAGTGTGGCAAGTCCCACTGGGTCCCTGCACTCACTTAATTATTCACAAAACAAGATCACAGCTCATCAGAGAAAGAGCAAAACCTCCATGAGTGGCTAGTTGCAAGTGGACCTACGCCTTCAAATAACACATTTTCTTGTACCTTGGTTTAAAATTCAGCATTACATTCTGGGTGGAGCTGTGCCATTTTTGTAGCAATTATTTTCTTGTTTTGTCTGTGGTCTTTTTTACACAGGGAAAAGTAGAGGGGACTCCTCTAGTGCACACTGCAGTGTTTAGGATAAACCAGTTTTTCATCTTACCTTTAAGCATCTATTGCAAGACCACCAGTTATTGTAGAGCCCACCTTCTGCTTCTTAGTGGTCATCTGGTTAATTAGTGCTTCTGTTTTCTCCTGGTGAGAGGAGTGCAGTTACATTATTTCCTGGAGACTGCTGATCACCAGAAAGCTTAATAACTGCTTTATAGGTGACAGCTTAGAATTTCTGCTTATATTCTGATCCTGATGAGAGTAGGAGCAGAGTGCATTTATTCCTGACTCTTTCTGGTTAGAGAGTGAGTGTTTGTGCTTAGCATACTGGTTGCTATTCAAGGCATCTACCAGGAAAAAGGCTACAAGCCTGCAGACTCTTGTATCATCTGGGACAAGACTGTGGATCACCAAACATGCCATTACCTGCTTCTCTTCTGGGATTGGTGCGAAAACAAGTTAGTTTTAGCTAGAACTAGCCAGTTTTTAGTTTCAGCACTCAAAACTGTTTCTTTGTGCTCAGCACTTGCTCAGAACTCATTGTAAGCACTAAATAAATTATAAATTACAACAGCAATCGGCTTTCATCACTTGTCAAGAGGAAAACAGTTCTTAGTACTTAAATTAATAAACACCTATCCAGGCATGTCCATGGGTCAGCTCCCGGTGTTGTCTCTTGTCCACCTGATGAGTCTGGGCATCTTGGAGCAATGTAGCAATTGCCTCATGTACACTGACAACCCTCTCCTCCTACCACCCAACACTACAACCTGTGAGAGATGCACTTATATAGCCAAACTGGAAGCCAAGCTCTCTCCAGCCAAGACTGGACTAGATAGTCAAGAAAAGGTTAACACCTGCACCACACCACACTCAACACATAGTCCTTCAAAACCCACACTACCAAAATCCACACATATAAACACAAACCACCACCCCCAACACTACCCAAATGACACATAGCCCACAAAATCAGTCTGCCACTCAAACTCAGCTCATAAGGCAAAACAATGTACCCGACTCACTAGTCATAGGTGATTCTATAGTCAGGCACACTGATGTCCCACTCACCAGGCTAAACAAGGAGAAAGTTACTGTCAGCTGCCTGTCAGGTGCCAGGATCCACCACATAATGCATGCACTCAGGTCACTCCACAACAAGTACAAATATGACTCTGTCATTGCCCATGTTGGTGTGAATGACCTGAGACATACCTCCCTGGACTACATGAAAAGAGACATGGAGGAGCTCTCAGATCTTGTAGCCCAGGCAAGTATGACCCTAGTCTTGAGTAGCATCCTGCCATCGCCCAGAATTATACCACAGTAGAAGGACAAAATGATTGACTTCAACAATTGGCTAAGCTTCTGGTGTCATTCTAAGTGGATCCAGTATCTGTCTGCCTTGGATGACATGGTCGACAGACCACAATGCTTTGCCAGAAATGGCCTGCACCTGTGACCCCTGGGATTCTGGATACTGGCTAAGGCTCTTGCCATCCCTATAGTACCTTTTTTAGGCAAGGTTCAAATGCTAAATTCACCACTGTAACAGGTACAAGCAAGCAACCTCTGAGGGTAATGCTACTCAATGCTAGAAGTCTAAACCTCAAATGTACTCACTCTAGGAACACCTTCAGGCTAGTTGCTCAACATAATGCATCTGAAATTATCCAAGTGCAACTAACACTGGGCAAGACTGCAATCCAGGTTGTAGCTTGTTACAGATCCCCCACCATGCCCCAGGATTCCCACTGTTCATTTCTTAATATACTAGAAGATATTAAGGTACAACCCAATACCTTAATTATGGGCGATTTCAACTACCTCACCATCAACTGGGAAAACTACTCATGTACCAACTCATTTGCTAAACATTTTCTGGAATATATAAATTCCAACACCATGGATCAGCTTGTCCATACCCCGACCAGAGGCAGCAATATCCTGGACCTGGTCATTACCAGTATGGGTAACCGATGTTCCATGCCAGAGGTCAACTCCAAGCTGGTCAGATCTGACCACAAGCTAATCACCCTAGACATCTGTATTCCATCCCCACCACCCATTAAGGAAACCACCATCAAAAACTAATCCAAAGCCAACTTCATGCTTCTTAAGACAGAAGTAGCAAACTTCACGACACCCATGCAGATGGAAAATAGAGGTACGACTGCTGAATCTTACACAAATGCACTGTATAAGCACATACACAAGTGCATGGATCGTGCCATCCCCAACAAAACCAAGACGCTATCCTCCAAAAAAAAGGAAGCCAATCTGCCTGTCCCCTCCCATAAACAAACTCTACAACAGAAGGAAGAAGCTATTGCAAAAAAGAGAAAAATCCCAAGATTGGAGGAACAAGAAGCTGAGATCCCTCATAAAATCCTCCAGTTATGAAAATAAAATCTCCACTGATTCCAAAGACAACTACAAAGCATTCTACAGCTATGTCATGAATCTCAATCGCAATACTCAGATCTGCTCTGAGCTACAGCACAATGGCACTAAATGTACAGAACCAACCGATATTGCCAACATCCTGGCAGATAGATTCAGTGCTAACTTTACCCCACCCCCCTCTCACCCTCCAAAGGGCCCATCTTAATACCGGAAGAATGGAAAGCCCCTGTAATCAAGGATGAACAAGTAAAGACCGCACTTTCCAAAGCCAAGAACACAGTATACATGGTACCAGACAACATCCCAGGCTGCTTGCTGCACGAACTACAGAACAAACTGGCACCCCACCTAAGTGCCATATTTAATCATAGCCTCACCTCAGGCTATGTGCCTACCGAATGGTGCACAGTGATGGTTATCCCACTCCACAAAGGGGGTGCCACCATGGACCCCGGAAACTACTGGCCCATTAGCCTGATAAGCCTGGTCTGCAAGGCCATGAAACATATCATCTTGGAGCTTATAAACAAAGACATAGGTAACTTCCAAACCCTGGACCCCACTCAGTCTGGGTAAGTAAAAGGTAGATCATGTCTACTTAACCTGATTGACTTCTTTGAAGCAGTAACTAGAGCTCTAGATGAGGGCAAGGTAGTGCACGCAGCCTATCTTGACCGCGCCAAGGCTTTCAATACCATCCTCCCACTCTGGAATTATAGATAAAATCACTAAACTGGGCATAAATCCTTATGTCACAAGATGGGTGGTCAACTGGCTCACTGACAGAAACCACACAGTAAAAGTAGCCAACTCCAAGTCTGACTTCAGACTAGTGATGAGTGGAGTACAACAGGGTTCGGTCCTTGGCCCTCTCCTGTTCCGCATCTACTTCTCTGAAGTGCAGGCTAATACAGAAGGTCTTTGGCTAACAAAGTTCGCAGATGACTGCAAACTGGGAGCCATAACAGAATCACCTAATGGTGTAGACATTGTACAAAAAGGCCTCACAGAGACAGATGCTTGGTGTCAAAGTCATGGCCTCAAGCTCAATGCCAAGAAGTGCACTGTCATCCCCTTTGGGAAAAACTCGGTACCCATGAACTACTACATAGGTGGTAGCTCACTAAACACTGAAAGTGTGATAAGAGACCTAGGGCCACAGGTGGATAGTAGTCTCTCCTTTGATAACCACATCGCCACAGTAGTCAGCAAATCATTCTACATGGCACACCTCATCACAAAAGGGTTCTCCTCTAGAAAAAAGCATGTCATTGTTCCTCTCTACTCATGCCTCATCAGACCCATTATAGAGTACAATGCCCCATTTGGCATGTATCTCACAAAACACCTTCAACAATTGGAAAGGCCACAGAGATACTTCACTAAGAGGATTACCAGCCTCAAACAGATGCCATACGCAGACTGTCTCAAAAAACTCCAGCTCTACTCTGTAGCATATCATCTACTCAGAGGTGATCTCTGCCTAACATACAAAGTTATGTCAAACCCAGAGCTGCTGGACATGCTACACTTAAAGAAATCCCAATCCCTCCGAACCACATGCTCCAGGGGCCTAAACCTTGTCACCACAATAAACAGAACATGCTAGAGGGATAGATTCCTGTCCCAGAGACTTCCCCTACTTTGGAACAAACTACCTATTCATGTCAAGCAAAGCTCCACATTGGCCCTATTTAAGAAAAACCTTGACGACTGGATGGGAAATAGAAAATTCACCCCAGGGATCACTTTTGTGGCACTGCTTGACAGGGGCACAGGAAAATTATTTTCTTGGGTGACGAAAGCCAAGGAACCTTTTTGCCTAGGCTTATATAGGCCCCGGGACCGATAGCCTAGTACCTACCTATGAACCTATGAACCTATGAACTGCTCATTTAAATTACACTAACACACATAGTAATATCAACGCATATAATCTTGAAGGAAAGGACTTTGCTGGGGGGAAGTGGCTTACCAATGCAATGGCAGCTGCTTTCTTTCCAAGCTTCCACACTGGAGCATTTATATTGTCTGTCTTTGTCATGGCATGCCATAAAGACAAAACTGAGTGCCAATGTAGATTTGCAAATTATGTTTTTCTTTCTTTATTTATTATTTTAGGGACAATATTATTGTTTGCTGGAACAGAAGAAGATAGATCACCAAGGTGATACATTCACATGGCAATTTCCTCAGCAGACCAACCAAAAAGCATCAGAAACAACTTGGATTGGGAATTAAAAGTGGATCATTTAAATGAGCTAATTACCCTGATTATGGCAGATTTAGCTGAGTTGCAAAACAACACTTCCCCAGAAGAATTTATATAGTAGTTTCCATGTTCATATCTGTTTCTTAAAACAGATATGTCAATGCATGTAGCAGAACTGCAGGGACACAGGTTGTAGTCAGCAAGCAGTAAGCTGCTATAAGCTCTCAAATCAGAGTTGAACGATCAGAATAACAGCTATACCCTGCATCTCAATGGGCTTATCAGAAGGGAGGGAAGACCATAACATAATTTAATTTTTAGCAGGTTTCTAGCTTAAAACTACACCGTTGTTAAGGCCAAATATCCAAATACTGCATTATTGTAGGTGTCTGAATCTGATGTTCAGCGTATGAAAAATGTTTGGTTTTGCTTGTCGTGTACTGACATCTGACAGACAGATTCCTGCTTTGAACTAGGTGCTTGCTTGGAGGATGTTCTATCCTGTGACCTTGAAGTGATGTAAAATGTGTACTGTGAATGAAAGAATATTTTTTGTTTTGAAAGATGCATTAAGAAATATGAGATATTTTATGGCAATTAATCTATGTCTTAGGCAGTAGCCAAGATGTATTTTTGAGATGTGTAGATATGAAAAAATATACTGAAAGTCTTAACTCTATATATTTTCTTGAACAAGGCATTCATATTTTTCAAGGATAAAATATATGTTCAGTACAGTATAAATACAGCAATGGAAATGCTTATTTTAACCCTCTGGGTTCAGAAAGTGGTTTAAGTTTTTGATTTACAAATTTTATTTGAAGCATCAGGAAAAAGAGAATGGAAGCTTTGTCCTATTGCAAGAAGAGTAAAAAATCAACGTTCCTATGCATTCCTGCTTAATTTTTTGATGGGGCCCAGAAGGACAATACAAATAAAAACAATAAACAATGACTTGTAGGCTGCCTTATTTTGAGTTACACAAAATGATGGCCTTTTTTGTATTTGAAGCTCTGACTCCTCCGGGCTGTAGGATCCCTACCAGACACCTGGCTTCATGAGTGTAATACCTTATGAAAATCTTATTGAGAAAACAAAAAGAAGTTAAAGATTTAATTTTATACACCAAAATGTACTATTCATTTTCTGAACTGACAGCTGTTTGACATTAAAAGTATTTAGTGAAATCTCTTTGCTGGTCATTCTAGAACATGTTCTGCATTGTGTAATTATGTTGCAGCTGTCTTCTGGCCATTTTGTCTATTTTCCCTTAATGACTGAAAACTGAGCACTCATGAAAATACATGGAATTATCTATTCCCTTTTTTGAAAAAAAAATCTGTATGATAATACCTAAATGACAGTTTAACATAGAATGGAGCAAATTAAATAGATGTGCTTATTGCCACAGGATTTTTGAAATGTGAACGCTGCTTCATTCCATAGCTTGCTAGCATTCAAAAGTCTGAATATACAACTTGACAGATTCAATGAATTTCTGCTTGTTTACTTGTGATTTTTAAAAGAGGAATGATTCTGCCTGTTATTGATGTCTACCAGTATTTACCTCTGTGTAATGCTCGGACATCCATTGGCACTGCACCAAAACTGCTCACTTTGCTATTGACTTACATTGCTGTGCACAGAAGCCTTGTAGTTCTGTCTCTGCAATGTATGCTTTGGGTGATTCCATGACTGGTATGCACTTATACTTATTGGGTTCATCAAATGCTTCTTCAGTTCACTGAGGGTTGCTGCTGAGCTAATGTAATTGCCAAAGGAAAAAATAGCAAAACAAATAAAAGAATATATATATATATATATATATATATATATATATATATATATATATATATATAATGTATATATACATACACACATACAAATATATATATATGATATATATATATATATATATATATATATATATATATATATGAGACTGAGGAATGCTTCCACTTTTCATACAAGCTGTAGTTAGATAGAGATTCAAAGGTAAAATCATGCATTTTTTTTATTAAATTCAATGCAAGGTAGTCTCCTTAGAATGACTTTTTCCAGCATGTTTCTAAATAACCGTTTCCTTGGTCTTAACTCATAACAGATATTTGTGTAAGAAATACAGCTTCTATGAATATATTAACTGTAAATGTTATTATAGTCTACTTGGAACAGCTAGAAAGTTATAATCATTTTCTCCTTATCAGCACTTATATTGTTAGTGTTATTAGCATACTTGGAGATGTCTTGTTTATCCACTACTTAACAAACAGGAAAGCAAATGCAGATAAAAACATTTTAATTTTCATTTGTCATGACTTGGTATTTACACACATAAAATGAGACTTGCAAAAAAAATAATTTAAAAGAATTGCTGCAACATCATTCTGAATAAAAGTGCATGGGAGACTAAACTGCCAGACTGCACTAAAATTTTCACTGAATTTACAAATCATTAATGCATTTTAGTGATGTGCAATTGTTGAGTCAGGAATACAGTGTGCAAGTGTCTGATAATAGTGATTTTTTTAATTCAGTCTTTTACAAATGTGTTTAACAAGCCAATCATTTCCATACTACAGTGCAATTATTTTGAATGCAGCCTGTTTCAAAACCTTAAAGTTACACATTGAAAACAATACAAAATGCAGAAGAGAGTTTTGATGGTCACTATATTTCATTTCTTCTCCTAAGGAAATTTAAATGTGGTTATGCCTAGCTTTCTGTAGAAAAGGATATATTAACCAAATTGCATTACAGTACATGGAGTTACTATAGTATACTTGTTTATCAATAGGCAGTATGCAGCCTGTAAACAACCAGTTCTACTACAAGTGCTCAGATCCCAAGTGTTCAAAGACCAGGGACTCTAGTATTTTATAATTCATACAGGCTACTGCTTGTGCTTAAACATGAATATGAGATCGGGCAAGAAGCTGTGGTGCCGTAACAGAACACATTATTCAAGTCTGGGCAGGGTAAATGTGGCAACCATGAAAACAGAGTGAGATGAGGTAGGAGCGTAGATTACGTCACTGATTAGGAAAGGATTTAGGTTTTAGTGTTAGGGAGAAGGAAGGAAGGAAGTTTTAGAGTCAGGAAGCAATAGAGGAACTTTAAATCTATGGAGGAGGAAGAGATGTTATTGTTTGGAAGTAGGAGGGGAGTTAATGGTTAAGGTTAGGGAGTGAAAAGGAGTTTTAGGTTTAGCAGCAGGAAGGGAGTTTGGGGTAAGGGAATTTTAGCTTGGTTTATGGTTTGAGATCATCACAGGAGTTTTTAGATTTAGTAACCAGGAGGGCAGATTAGATTCAAGGAGTAATAAGGGAATTTAGATTTAGGGATGGTGCTGGAGATTTATATTTAGACTTTGAGGTGATAAGGGACTATAGAGTTAGGAAGGGGGAATTGAGATTTTGGTTTAGGAAACAATCAGACAATTCAGGTTTAGGGTGGGGTACCAAAGAGTTGGCATTAGGGAGCAAGGACTTTGGTTAGGAAGTAGGTGGGAGTTTTAGGGTTAGAGTTAGGGCTCTGGAAGGGCTATACAGTCTTATAAGATCAGGTGTTGGGTAGGCTAAGTAATATAAGGCTTTGGGGAGTTAAAACTCCTGCCTTTTTGATCAGATGACAGTAGGCAAGTGTGTAGAAAACTACTAGCAAGCATGCACTTATAGTAGACCCAAACCACCATTTTTACTGCCCATCATAATTGTTTTGTAAACATTACAAATACCAGAATGAGATCTCTCAAGTCAGAGAAGGAGAGATAACGACAGTTACACTTGCAAATCATGTGCAACTAAAGGATCTTGTATAACTGTATCAACACACAACACTTTATCTAGTTTTAAATGTAAGACTGGTAAGCATTTTTGAGATATATTTATATGCTAAACCTTGATTATAACAAAGAGGTAAGCAACTAAGGGGGAGAAGTTATTTTCTTTAGAGGTCAGTAATACAAATAATACAAAATGTGGTGCATTCAGTGCAGGTTATTGTTGAAGGAATTTACAAGGTATAGTGCCTCCGATATGATTTGCATAAAAAAGGGTGTGATCCTGTTAATAATAATAATAATAATAATAATAATAATAATAATAATAATACAGAGATAACTAAAATGCTAAATACCTTTAATGTGATGTGGTATGGTTGTTTACATCAGTGGTCAGTAATTTAGTTGCACTCCCTATATAAGAATCAGTGTTCATTGAGGAAGTTATTTCTAATATGACCTTTCATGGTAAAGACACTTGACTTTACTGGCACAGTAAACATTTCCACTGCAGAATACCATGGCAACCCTAACATATCAGATGAATGTGCCATCTTTATGTTTTTAGTTTCTCTCTCCTTAAACTGCGTCTTTGTTTTAGTCTTCTCAAGTGGTCTGGCTAGAGGTCACATGGCTTGATTTGTTTGCGGACCCTCAAATACAGCCAACATTTTGGGAAACTGCATTTCACTGATGTGTTCTGTTTAGGACACTTAGGCATTGCTACTGAAATTCCCTTCATTTGGGCAGTAAAAGAGGAACATTACTTAGTATGGATCTGTCCCCTGAGTCAACTATCCATAGTTGGAGAATGCAAGTAAGTTCGATCTTTGGTAATTTTTTATTTTTGCATCATAGCCTTGGACAACCATCGTCATTAATGAAGGGACTTGGTCATACAGTTATCTTGTTGTATACATCTAAGCATCTGTCATTTCAGGTACATGAAAATCTTCAGTCAACGTTCCTTGTTCATGGGTTTGGCCATCCATTCTTTTCACTGTCTGTACAGTTTTGGATGCTTTTTCTGTCAAGAATGCACATTAGTCTGATATCAAAGCTCATTTATTTAGTAGCAGATCTTATACTATTTGATAAGTGGGCGATATAGATTTGGTCTGTGTATGCTATGTGTCCTCTCTTGCAAGAAGGGTACATTTTAGACTCTAATCACGGAACACTTGCCTAGGCTGCCACATCTTAGCTCTATGGTCACATAGTACCAACGGCTACTCAGTACTACACCTTTTAATTGTTCTTACATTAATATTCAAAAACTGCTTTTTTTCTGTGCTTGTCTCAGGTTTGTGGTTTCATTACATTTGATAGGACCTAAAGTTTTAATCTAGGGTGAACCTTGCTAACATCACCTTAGTGGCTGCAGGCACTGTGTTTCATTATACAAAAGGATCATTATCCATCTTGTCAAGTCAAGTTTTTAGAAGAAACATGACAGTTTTTTATTTCTGCAAGTCAGAATAGTAAGTAAATACTGCAGAAAGCCTGTTTCACTCTCCTCATTGTTCTACTATTGAGGAGGAGAAGCACAAGCATTGATAGGCAGAAGTCAGACTGGAAAAAAATTCTGTAATGAAGTTTTCATAATCTGCTGCAAAGAAAATGAGTCCCACAAAGGCAGACACAGCCTCTCATATTACACGCAATACAAAACAGGCTAATAAAGTCTTATGATAGCCTCATAAAAACTGACACTTTAAATAATCAAAATATAAACCACTTTACAAACCATAGCATTATTTGTTTTAAATATAATTCTATAGTGGTTGTGCACGGTGTGTTGTCATCATCTGTTTGTTAAAAATAAAAATAAAAAACACAACTAAGAATGAGCTTCCAGAAGCTGCTGAGCTAGTAAACCCTCACTGGTCTTTCAAGAATAATCAAATAAGGGACTAAATTTTAGGATTGGCTCCTTGATTTTCCATCTCACAGATTGTCCTCCAATTATCTCCCTGGGACCCTCCACCATTGTTTGTAACTGCCTTTAAATAACTGACCTGTTGAATGTAACTTAGTAGAACAAGAATGCTCATCTATCAACCTGTCCATCTATCTGTTTAACTGAATAAACTACTTGAAATTTCAACAAGGCATCTATAGTTCTCCCACAAGGAGGATATCAGAGAGAGAGTCTTCTAGATCTGCTAGCTACAGGGAATTTTATCTGGTCTAATCCTTTGTACTTTGTTCGATATTCTACTATTATGTGGTTATGAAGTTAGTTTATAATAACTGTGGGATGCAGGGGTTTCCCTTCAAATTATTTAAAGTTATTTAAAGGCAGTTACAAACAAATGTGGGGGGGTCCCAGGGAGATGATTGACTTTGTTAAGGGCAGATCATGCCTCCTAAACCTGGTGGACTTCTTTGAGACAGTTACCAAGGCTATAGACAAGGGAAAGGTGGTACACACAACCTACCTAGACCTCACTAAGGCCTTCAACACCATTCCCCATTCTGGTATTATAGACAAGCTCACCAGCCTGAACATAAACCCCTATGTCACAAGATGAGTTGCCAACTGGATCACGGACAGAACCCACATGGTGAGAGTTGCGGGAGATAGGTCCGACTCTAAACCCGTTGGAAGTGGCATTCCTCAGGGCACAATCCTAGGACCCCTCCTGTTCAGCATATAATTCTCAGAGGTACAGGCAAACACAGGAGGACTATGGCTGACCAAGTTCACAGACAACTACAAACTAGGGTCTATAATTGACTCTCCGGCTAACACAGACATCCTCCAAAAGGGTCTCATTGAGATGGATACATGGTGTCAAAATCATGGCCTCAAGCTAAATGCCAAAAAGTGTATAGTCATCCCCTTTGGAAAAAAAACAAAGTACAGACAAACTACCACATAGGTGGTAGCCCCCTAAATACGAAAAATGTAATAAGGGATCTGGGGACCCAAGTAGATAGCAATCTCTCCTTTGATAATTACATTGCCAAAGTGGTTAGAAAATCCTTCTACGTGGCCCACCTAATCACAAAAGGGTTCGCATCCAGATCAAAAGACATCATTGCGCCCCTCTACTCATCACTCATCAGACCCATCATAGAGTACAACACCCCATTTGGGATGTACCTTACAAGACACCTGCAAGAGCTGGAAAGACTACAGAAGTACCTCGCCAAGAAGATCACTGGCCTCAAACAGATGCCCTATGCAGCTCGACTGAAGAAATTCCAGCTGCACTCGGTTGCATACCACCTACTCAGAGGTGATCTCTGCCTGACATACAAGGCCATGTCCAACCCAGAGTTGATGGACATGTTCCACCTAAAGAAAACATTATCCCCTCGAGCCACATGCTCTAGGGATCTAAACCTCACCACAACAATAAATAGGACATGCTGGAGGGATAGATTCCTGTCCCAGAGACTTCCCATGCTTTGGAACATGATTCCAATCTACATTAGGCAGAGCTCCTCGCTAACACTCTTCAAAAGAAACCTTGACGAGTGGATGGGAAACAGAAAGTTTACCCCGGGGATCACTTCAGTGGATCTGCTGGACAGAGGCACAGGGAACTAATCTAAGGGGGCAGCGGAAGCCAACACATTCTGGCTAGGCTTATAAATGCCTTCGGGCAGATAGACTAGTACCTATCTATTAACCTATGAACCTATAAATGCTGTTGGAGGGAACGTGCCTATTTGCAAAACAAGTAAATAACTAAATATATAAAGCCTTTCTTTGTAAATTTGATTCAGTTTTGATTCAAAGTATTCGGACTTGCTGATATTTCTTTTGCAGAGTCAACATAAATTAGTTTCAGATTAGGATGTATGGTTTCAGTGCCTTTCTAATATGTTTGCACCATCTTTTCAGTTTACTTATTTATATCTAAATAATGGGGATCAAATGAGAAAAACACCACATAGCTTTGTGAACATTGGGATCCATTCTAGGGCCTCTTCTATTCTCTATATTCATCAATGACCTACACTTGACAATTCCTCAAGCCACCTGCATACAATATGCAGATGACTCCACCTTAATATGCTCTGCGACTACAACACCTGAATTACAAACCCTAACCCAGAATATTCTCTGTATAGCCGAAACTTGGTTTCTACAATGATGCCTCCTCCTGAACCCCAAAAAAACAAAACTCTTGCTTTTCACCTCTATCTGCAAGCCCTCTCCAATTGACTTCACAGTCGTACCTAATAATGCTACTCTCGTATCTCCGGATCAAACTACCAAACTACTAGGAATAACAATAGACAACAATCTTAACTTTGATACTCACATCAACAATACAATAAAAACAGTGAATCAAAAACTAGGATCCCTCTTTAAGATCAGACCCTTCCTCACCCCTTTAGCATGAACTACTATTGCACAAACCCACCTTACCTCAAAACTCCTTTATACCTCACCTATCTATACTAATCTAACAAAAAAACAACCTTAACAAACTAGCAATTTCCTACAACAACATCTCTAGATTTGCCACTGGCTTACCTTTTAGAACCCATCACTGTCAAAATCTAAAACAGCTAGGTTGTCTAGAGCTACAAAACCAGTTCCAATTTTTTCAGCTGACCATTGATCATACAATCCTGTATCAACCTTCTAAAACCCCAATGCTCACTAACCTTATCACCCCCTACAACAATCGCAAAACACTGCGCTCATCGAATAAACTACTTGTTAACACTACCAAAGCAAACAACTCAGCAGGTGCCTCCCTTTTCTCTAATACAGTGGGAAAGAACTGGAACAAACTTCACTGTGAACTTCTATCATTGTCCTCAACAAAGCTTTTTAAACACAAACTGAAACCATAGGTTCATAGGTAGGTACTAGGCTATCTGCCCGAGGGCAGTTTTAAGCCTAGCCAGAGTGTGTCAGTTTTCGCCGCCCCCCATTGATTAATTAACTGAGCCTCTGTCAAGCAGAGCCAATGAAGTGATCCCAGGGGTGTATTTCCTGTTACCCATCCACTCATCAAGGCTGCTCTTGAAGAGTGTTAGTGAGGGGCTCTGCCTAATGTAGTTAGGAATTTTGTTCCAAAGCATGGGGAGTCTCTGTGACAGGAATCTGTCCCTCCAGCATGTTCTATTTATTGTTGTGACAAGGTTTAGCTCACTAGAGCAGATGGCTT
Organism: Protopterus annectens; assembly: GCF_019279795.1. NCBI lineage: Eukaryota > Metazoa > Chordata > Ceratodontiformes > Protopteridae > Protopterus > Protopterus annectens. The sequence goes on from NC_056735.1 coordinate 1,541,469,225, forward strand.
GCAGTGACTTGGATTTCTTTAGGTGGAGCATGTCCATCAATTCTGAGTTGGACATGGCTTTGTAAGTCAGGCAGAGATCACCTCTGAGTAAGCGATATGCCACTGAGTACGGTTGGAGTTTTTTCAGTCTGGCTGCATAGGACATATGTTTGAGGCCAGTAATCCTCTTGGTGCAGAGTTTTTGTTGTCTTTCCAGCTGTTGGAAGTGTCTTGTGAGGTACATCTCAAATGGGGCATTGTACTCTTATGACGGGTCTGATGAATGACGAGTAGAGGAGCACTATAACCTCTTTACTTCTAGATGCGAACCCCCTTAGTAATTAGATGGGCCACATAGAAGGATTTCCTAACTACTTTGGCAATATGATTGTCAAAGGAGAGATTACTATCTACCTGGGTCCCCAGATCTCTTATTACCTCCTCTCTATTTAGTGGGCTGCTGCCTATGTGGTAATTTGTGGGTGTTTTGTTTTTCCCAAACGGGATGACTATGAATTTTTTGGCATTTAGCTTGAGGCCATGACTTTGACACCAGGTGTCTGTCTCAGTAAGGCCTTTTTGAAGGATGTCCGTGTCAGCCGGAGAGTCAATTATGGCTCCCAGTTTGCAGTCATTGGCAAACTCGGTTAGCCATATTCCTCCTGTGTTTACCTGTACTTCTGAGAAATATATGTCGAACAGTGGGGATCCCAAAACCGAGCATTACGGGACACCACTTGCGACTGGTTTAGAGTTGGACCTGGAGCCCACTATTCTTATCGTTTGAGTTCTGTCTGCAAGCCAGTTGGCAACCCATCTTGTGACGTAGGAGTTTATGTTCAGGCTGGTGAGTCTTTTTATAATACCAGAGTGAGGAATGGTGTCAAATGCCTTGGCAAGATCAAGGTAGGCTGTGTGAACCACCTTTCCCTCATCTATGGCCTTGGTGACTGTCTCAAAGAAGTCTACCAGGTTTAGTAGGCATGATCTTCCCTTAACAAAACCAAATTGGGTTGGGTCAAGTGTTTGGAGGTTCCTAATGTCTTTGTTAATGAGTTCCATGATGATGCGCTCCATAGCCTTGCAGACCAGGCTAGTCAGGCTTATGGGGTAATAGTTACCAGGGTCAGTTGTGGCCCCTCCTTTGTGGACTGGAATAACTGTTGCTGTGCGCCATTCTATGGGCATGTATCCTGTGGAGAGGCTGAGGTTGAACAGCATGTTTAGATGGGGGGTTAGTTTGTTCTGTAGTTCATGCAAGATGCAGCCTGGGACACCATCTGACCCCACTGATGCTGTGTTTTTGGCTTTTGAAAGGGCTGTTTTCACCTGTGCTTCTGTGATTTCCGGGACACTACACTTTTCCGGTATTGTTTTGGGCCCTTTTGAAGGTGAGAGGGAGGTGAAATTTGCACTGAATCTATCTGCCAGGATGTTGGCAATATCAGTAGGTTCAGTATATTTGTGCTATTTTGCACTAGCTCAGAGCATATCTGCGAGTTGCCACTTAGATTATTGACATAGCTAAAGAAGACTTTGTGGTTATCTTTCAAATCCTTGGCTATTTTTCTTTCGAAGTTAGCCTTGGATGATTTTATGAGGGACCTTAGTTTCTTACTGATACTGATCAAGGATGTCTTTCCTTCTTGGGAATTGCTTTTTTTCTGAACCAGTTTCCTCCTTCTGTTGTATAACCTGTTTATGGCAGGGGTCCACCAGACTGGTTTCCTACTCTTAGGGGAGTGAGTCTTGGTCTTGTTAGGGATGGCATGATCCATGCATACTTGTAGGTGCTCATAGAGTGCAATTCTAAAGGATTCTGCATCTTGGGCAGTGTTATCCTTTAGCGTGGAGGCTGTGAAACTTACCACCTCTGCCTTAAGTAAGGTGAAGTTTGCTTTATAAATGTTTTTCACTGTGGTTTCCTTGGTTGGGGGTTGTGGTGGGGTGCGGGCATCCACAGTGATTAGTTTATGGTCTGATCTAACCAGTGACTGGTTGACCTCCTGTACGGAACACCTGTCGCCCATGTTGGTGATGACCAGGTCCAATATGTTGTGGCCTCTGGTAGTGGAGTTTACCAGATGATCCAGGGCATTTGAGTTGATAAATTTCAGGAAGCGCTGAGCCTGGGAGTTTGTACTGAAGTAGTTTTCCCAGTTAATGGTAGGGTAATTGAAATTGCCCAATATCAGGGTGTTCGGTAGGACCTTCATGTTTTCCAGTGTCTCCAGAAAGGCAGAGTGGTTGTCCTGGGTCATGGAGGGTGATCTGTAGCAGGCCACAATTTGCATTGCAGATTTGCCCGATGTTAGTTGCACATGGATGATCTCAGAGGTATCATGCTGCGCCACTAACCTGGAGGTTTGAGTATCCTTGATGAATATGGATACACCCCCTCCTTTTGTGTTTCGGTCTGTGTTCTGTGGCTGAAATGTGTGGTATGAGTTGTAGCCCAGTAGTGCTGGAGTGCTCTCTGGAGCCTTGAACCAGGTTTCAGTTACTGCACAGATGTCGACGTTCTCCATACTTAGGAGTGCTTCGAGTGCATGCATTTTGAGATTTAAACTCCTGATGTTAAGTAGCATAACCCTCATTTTTTTACTTGTGCTGTTTACGGTGGTGGGTTTGAATTTTGAGCCTTGCCTAAAAAAGGCACTATGGGGGCAGCAAGAGCCTTGGCCAGTATTCGAAAGCCAAGGGGTGACAGGTGCAAGCCGTCTCTTGTGAAGCAATGAGGCTCATTGAGCATTTCATCTCAGGCCGACAGACACTGGATCCCCTTTGAATGACACCAGAAGCTTAGCCAATTGTTAAAATTGATAATTTTTTCTTTATACTGAGATATCATTCTTGGTGAGGGCAGGATGCTACTCAGCGTCAGGGTCATACCTGCCTGGGCTACATGATCAGAGAGCTCTTCCATGTCTCTTTTCATGTAGTCCATGGAGGTACATTTCAGGTCATTCACACCAACATGAACAATGACAGAGTCATATTTCTACTTGTTCTAGAGTGACCTGAGTGCTTGTGTTATGTGGCGGATTCTGGCTCCTGATAGGCAGCTACCAGTAACCTTCTCCTTGTCCACCCTAGTGAGTGGGGCGTCAGTGTGCCTGACTATTGAGTCGCCTATTACTAGTGTGTTAGGTGTGTTATTTCACCTTAAGGGCTGTGATTGTGCGGCACATTGATTTTGTGTTTTATGTGTTGTCTGGTTTTGTGACGGGAGATGCAGGTTTTGTGGGTGTCTGCTTTGGAGCTCTGATGCTTTTGCAGGTTTTTATTTAGAGCCTCCGAGTATGATTTCATTTATTTATGTGTATTTTTTGCCAGTGCTGGTTTAGTAGGTCTATGTGAGGCTGGAGGTGTGGTGCAAGTGTTAACCTTCTCCTCATGACTGTCTGTTCCAGTCTTGGGTGGAGAGACCTTAGCCTCCAGTTTGGCTGTATAATTGCATCTCTCGCATATGTTAGTATTTTGTGGTAGGAGGAGAGGGCTGTCGGTGTACATGAGGCAGTTGTAACATTGCCTCAGGATACCCAGATTCACCAGCTGGACTGGAAAGTACACTTGAAGTTGCCCTTTGGTCATGCCTGAATAGTAGGGTGAGCTGCTTAGTCACTTGGTTGGTGAGGGTGGATAAAGAGCCTTGCCCCACTGGGCAGTCAAGTGTCGGGGTATATTAGTGCTTGCTATTAGGTCTGAGCAAGTGCTGGACTGTAGGATGCTTTTTGAGTGCTTAGGTTGAGAGTTAGACTAGTTTCAAGTGAAAAACTGAAGAGGAAACTTAGTGGAGCCGGGAATAATTAAATCCTAGCTAACCAGTGCTGCCCGGTGCACAAACCGTGCAAACACGGTTTTTAAACTACTAACTTCTGGGCTGGAACCACTCCTCCAGGGACAGATAGCTGCTCAAAGTTCCCCTCTCTCACAGGTGAACAGACAAACTTCCAAGTAAGGTATGGGCAACTCAGAAACTTGTAACACAGCCCTGAATTCAGCACTAGCCTGAAAACTGGACTATACTAGCTTAGAAAGTCAGGAAACAAGAATTTTTTTTTTTAAAGATAAGGCAAAAACAGTAAAAAGTACACTTAAAACAGCTTTAAACGACTACATGCGATCAGAAAAGGCTATCACGCTTTAGTGTGTAGTCTACAACAGTTAAACAATTTATTTAAACAAAAAACAACTTTTTGAAAGTGCAGGCAGTCAAATAAGTACAATATGTGAAAAAAACAAGCTTTTAAATCACAATAAGTGGTGGAAAAATCAGCATTTAGGAGGAAAACAGTTATGTACAGCAAGAAAATACAGAAAACTGATACTCAATCACTCCAAAGTCTCTCTTTTAAGCTAGAAGGCTTTTATCAGTTTAAGGCTTTCTAGTGCTTTCCAGTAGGTTAGTTACAGGAAAGATGGGAAACAAGCGCAGATGTGGTCTTTTAAACCAGAAAGTTGAAAGATATGGACAACTTCCCGAATGATCAATAAACTACAATTCCTGGGCCAAGAACTACTCCTCTTGTGGTAGACAGGCTACCTAGTACTTACCACTCCCACTGATAAGCTAGAAGGCTGCACTCCAACACAAAGGCTTGGGGGGGTTCAGAAACTTACAAACAGTCCTGAATACAGCAAATCTGTACCTGGACTAGACTACAGTTCCCATATCTTAGAACACACTTACTTTGCCCCTGCTCTAACCCTGACTAACCTGTCTCAACTACTAATAGGACCCCTTTTACTTTCCTAATACTTATTTTAAACTTCATTGTAACCAATACTATCTATCTCTCTTTTATATCAAGCTTGTGTAGATAAGCACAGAGTGTCTGCTGAATGTCCACTCCTTTTTCTGTCATTTGTCAGACTTTTTTTTTCGTTGTGTTTCACTGCTGAAATTACTCTAAATGAATCCATTTGTAACAACTTTATGTATTGACTTTTTTAGTAATGTATTAAAATATTACTTTATTTCCTTTAGAATGTTTAGGCAGTGGAGCTATTTCACGGCTGAAAGGAGAGTCAATTTGTAATAACTATGATTATGTATTTTACTTTATAGTATTGTATTAAATATTACCGTATTTTCCTTTAGAATTGTACGTAGTGGAGCTTTTCTCCTCGGGCCTCTACTGAAAATGATTACAACCCTGCAATATTCTTCCCAGAGATAGCAGAGTCCATGCAAAGAACTTCTGGCCATTACAGCATGCATCAATGTCAACAGAAAACCCAGAAGTCATATGTGTCAGCAAAGGACAGTGTAGAAACACTAACCTAATAAAAGTGTTGATTGCTTACGGTATGTGTGGGAATGGGATGGAATATTTTAGACAATGTAAAATTTCACAAACATTTCTTGATATTTCTTTTTGTTGAGTGTGTCTACCTGTACTTAATCAACATATAAAGCTGTAATCCTTGGCTTTTATTTTCACAATGGCGGGAGTGTAAGGTTGTAGAGCATAACACAGAAGGAGATGTCACTATAGAACTAGAATAAAGCCTCTAGACTTATATATTTTGACTTTTCTTGCTTCATATGCAGACTATTGAAATTGGTCTTTCAAGTATAGAATTACAGCAATCTGATATACATTGAACAAGACTAGCTCATTTGTGGCTTCTCTTAATAAGGACATCTGTCAATGGAAATTCTTTATTTGTAATGGCTTAATACACTCCCGATGCATTATTTCTGCCTGACTCATGTTATATCTCATATGGTAAAATGGTGATCTATCAACATTACCATGCTGTTAGTTTCTCTTAGATTCAGTGTCAGAAGAAGACACTCTTAGGAGAAATACCCTTATGTAGCAACTGTTCCACTGTTATTGATAAGGCATTCTTCTTCATTAAATAAAAAAGGAAGCTAAATGCAGAAGATTCATTACCAATTTTTCTGCCTAGTAAGTGATGAAACTCGTTCACTTTTGTGAAAAGGCTAATGGCTTTTCTGTTAATTTTGGTTTAATTAGGTTTAGCTGCTGTCAATGTTCTTGAAGCAAGGACAAAGGATTCATCTTAAAATCTACAGAAAACAATGTAACCAAGTCTGTCTCACTTAAAGTTATCTGCAAAATCCAACAAAATGTTCAAAATAATGAATACAGTAGACAGACCATCAAGTCAAGTAGATGTATTCCAAATATTTTATAAAATGCAAACAGGATAAGCGCTTTCGGGTCTAAGCCCTTCATCAGATAACCTTCATATTCATAAAATCACAGTTTAAAAACCAAAATCAACCAATCAGCATTCAGTATTTAATTATCTGCCTCTTTAGGGTGGGTTTGATAGGTATTTCTCCATTCCAACCTGGAACCTTCTTACACATGGCCGAGAGACAAGGAGATGTTGTAGAACTTGACCACTGAATACAAAAGTGGCATACGAGAAGCTCTACTGAGAGGGTGAGAAGTGTGGTATCAGTCTATAATCCTTTGCTGAATATTAATTTTACATCTATGGCAAATGAATCTAGCAATAGAACAAATGACTTTAGCAATGAAACTGAATTTTGTGAGTTACTGACAACACTTGAAAATGATTTAATGAAGTTGAAACATTTACAGTGGCAAAGGTTCCACCTTGAGGGATGCATTCATCACAAGATTGTTCCTAGGGGTCTCCAAGCTTTATGCATAACCACACAAGGTGAAACCTACCCTGAACATTTAGCTCTATGGCAGCAGTTGAACCTGGAGACAAGTTTTGCATATATGAGATTGTTAATAGAATTGTCTCAACCGCAAGAGTTGATGTTACTACAGCAAGTGGAAACTCCACAACTTCAATTGGAAACAAGGTTTGTTGATGAATATCATGCCAATAAAGTAGATGACATGTTCTGTGCTATAGAACTATATGACACAAGACTGCAGCAAATTAAAACAAAGAAAATTGTGAGAGATTATCAAGACTTTCTCTGTGGTAACATATTTACATGGCAAAGGGAAAGATTTGAACAACATTATATCACTAAGATGGACTCTAACCTTCCTGTTCATTCAATACGCAAGGAGACGGGTGGTTATACACTCAAAGCCACCTCTAATGATAGCACATACTCTACTTGTGTAGCTGGTGATGTCCATTCACCAGCAATAGGTGTTCCTGAGGATTTGCAAGTGCCTATTATTATTAATAGTACAACCACCAATGAAAATGTGGAGGGAGTGTCTAATGCTGTAATGGCTTCCTCGGCAATGTTGGTGCATTGTACGCCAGATTCTTTGGCTTTAGAAGTGAGACCAAAGGTTTTTGCTAAAACTGGAACTCATAGTACTACCACTTCTTTTCCGGAGCTATCGGTACCTGTGAGAAAGAAGAGCAAATGGAAACAAACCCATTCGCTAATCATGGATGCAAAACAATGGAAAACATCAATCTGACTGGGAATGGTGACTGTATTATATATAATATATCACGTGTTGATTTATCTGCATAACAGATATATGTTTTGAACAAAGGCTTAACTTTTGTGCCCACCACGGGCTCTGTTTTTAATGAAGTGATTATGGATTTATTAATGTTTGGAAGAAATGCAACTTTAAAATGTATTTATGGGGATAATGTATATGGAAGTAACACAGAGATAAAACAGCCTAGAAGTTTTGTACCACTCATGCATTCAAAGATAGAAACATTCATTAAAGTTTGTGAGGTAAAATTAAGGAATACATGGATACTAAAACATAACCTATGTATTTCAATTTAACTTATGCACGACAAAGGGCTCTTAAGACTTTGTGTAATGACAAACATATAGTCATTAAACCTGCTGACAAAGGAGGTGCAGTAGTGATAATGGACTAGAATTTTTATTATGATAGTATCATATGTTTATTTAAGGATGAGTCTACATACCTACAGCTCTTCCCATTAATAGTAAAATCAATAATTAATAAGGTGACCAAGATGTTAATTACATTAACAGATAGTCATTTATTAACACTAGAAACATATAGGTTTCTGTATATTGAACATCCCACTATACCTCTGTTCAAAGCCCTCCCCAAGGTTCATAATGACCTACACAATCCACCACTGAGACCGATAGTGTCAGGAAGGGGTTGGGTGACAGAGAACACATCCATATGGATAGAGAGCAGGTTGAAATTTATAATACAGAAGTTTCCCAGGATTGTAAGGATTTTAAGGGATACTGCACACTTTATTAACATCATGTTATGAATATCAGCAGGCAAATGAGAGTCAAGGTAGTTTATTGGTCACACTAGATGTCAATAACTTGTTTACTGTGATAACCAATGATTGTGGTTTAATGGCTTTTGAATCCATATTAACTAATGTTGCTGACACGGATGCCAACATGAGTAGACTTATTTGTATTATTATTGTGTGTTATTTATTTACAATATAATACTGATGTACAGAGGATATGTGAAATAGTAAAGAGAAACTGGAAAATGCTATTAATGAGAAACTGGAAAATGCTATTAACAGATGATAAGTTAAGTAATATAGTAGACACAGAGCCAATGTTTGGTTTTAGACGGAATAAAAATTTAAAAGATTTGTTATGTCATGAGCATACCTTATTTGCCAGTAGTAAAGTGTTATCCCAGCAAAAAGGAACATTTACCTGCAACCATTGCAAAGCTTGTCCATATATCTTTACGGGCAATTTATTTATTTATTTAACATTTGTTTACCGGGAAAGTCTGACTAAACAGGTCCATTTTCAGCAGAGGCCTGGGGAGAAAAGTTCCAACAATATGAAAAACAAACAAACATTATACTACAAGACAATTATAGAGTAAAGGTCAACAATGAAAATACACATTGCAAATATAAATGACCACATCCCATAACAGGCAAACATTACTTTTTAAATGCATATGCTGATTGTGGAACACAGAACATTATATATTTAGCTTTATGTAAAAAATGTAGCTCATTTTACGTGGGTAAAACTAACTGCAAGTTTAAAGTGAGGATTTTGAAACATCTATCAGCAATATGATTAAATAACCCACATAGTGCTTTGTTTTTAACATATAACAAATAATCCAGGACATAATTTTGTATTTATGGCCTTACAGGTAGTACGACTGAATGCTAGGAGTGGCAACATAGTTAATATCACTGAATTTTTTGCAATTAAGTGGATTATTGAACTTGGAGCAAACAAGGCTCCAGGTTTGAATAGAATAATACCTATCAAACCCACCCATAAGAGGCGATGAATTAAATATTGAAGGCTGATTGGTTGATTTTGGTTTTTAAACTGTGATTTTATGAATGTGAAGGTTATCTGATGAAGGGCTTAGACATGAATGTGCTTATCTTGCTTGCATTTTATTAAATATTTGAAATAAATCTGCTTGGCTTGGTAGTCTATCTACTATATTCTTTATTTTGTACATCTGGAAATCCAGTGATCTGTGAAATAAAACAGTACAAACTACAAGTGCAGATTCTGTTAGACATGGAAGAATACATAAATATGGTTAACATTCCTCACAGTTCCTTTTTCTTTGTTTCCTTTAAGAGTTATTCATGACTAAATATTCTGATGCAGTTAGACATATGTCTTGGACTAAGTCAAAACTGAGTAGCATATGCATATATCTATAAATATATGTGTGTGTGTGTGTGTGTGTGTGTGTGTGTGTGTGTGTGTGTGTGTGTGTGTGTGTGTGTGTGTGTGTGTGTGTATATATATATATATATATATATATATATATATATATATATATATATATATATATATATATATATAGTGTTCAGGTAAGTTTGTTTGCTTTTTTCTTTTTCTTTTTTTTTTTTATTACATGTTCAAAGTTTTAAAACTTTGGTCATATAAGTTTGATTATATGAGGTTCAAAGTTTTGAAACTTCGAACATATAATATAGACCCTATATAAATTATATATATATATATATATATATATATATATATATATATATATGTATATATATATATAGAGAGAGAGAGAGAAAGAAAGAGATAAGATTCATTGCTAATAAAAACTATAAAGAATAATATTTCTATAAAATATTAGCCCTCTTTTTCAATACAGTGGTAACAGAAATAAAATCATTTATGCCAGGTTTAACACAGGCTTCCAACTTCAACTGCCATATTAGGTTCATAGGTTCATAGGTAGGTACTAGGCTATTGGCCTTAGGGCCTATATAAGCCTAGCCAAAAAATGTACCCTGCCTTTCGCCACCCAAGAAAATTATTTTCCTGTGCCGCTCTCGAGCAGTGCCACAGAAGTGATTCCTGGATGAATTTCCTATTTCCCATCCAATCATCAAGATTTTTCTTGAAGAGTGCAAATGAGGAGCTCTGTTTGACATAGATATGTAGTCTGTTCCAGAGTATCGGAAGTCTCTGGGACAGGAATCTATCTCTCCAGCATGTTCTGTTTATTATGGTGACAAGGTTTAGGTCCCTAGAGCGTGTAGCTCGGAGGGATTGGGATTTCTTTAAGTGGAGCATGTCCAACAGCTCTGGGTTTGACATAGCTTTGTATGTTAGGCAGAGATCGCCCCTGAGTAGGCGATATGCAATGGAGTAAAGCTGTAGTTTTTTGAGACGGTCTGCGTAGGGCATCTGTTTGAGGTCAGTAATCCCCTTTGTGAGGTATTTCTGTGGTCTTTCCAGATGTTGTAGATGTCTTGTGAGGTACATACCAAAAGGGGCGTTGCATGTAATTCTTTAAATTCCAGCAGGTTTTCAGTGTCACCTCCTCTCTCTTATTAATTTACCTCGTCAATTATAAAAAATATATATTTTTAAAAAGTGGTGCAGTTAGTAGTGTGCCTACTCAGGGCATTAGTAGTTATCAGCATTTTAATATCATAAACATGTTCCTTTTTCCTGTCTTCAACCTCCTATTGGTCTTCCTTACATAAAAGACCAGACAGAAGGTGCAATGGTTAAATAAACTACTCTTGTTGCCTCACAGTTGCAAATTCCAGGACACTCTATAGTTTTACTGCAACAAATGATACTAACATATGGGCTGTCATTCACAAATCTACAAAACTCACATGCCTCAGATTTACTCATCATTCTACTTCTCCCCTTAAATAATTCAGTTTTAGCTGCATTTCTAAAAAAATGTAATGTTTCTGCCTCTACCAAACACTATGGTGGGAGCTTCTTCTATTCTTTCTTTCAAATCTTGTGTGAAGACCATATCCCAGGTGGTCTTAACAACAGTACTATATTTATAGGTGTCAATAGCAAATGGCAAAACTAAAGCAGAGTTTTTTTTTCCTTGCAGAATCCCTCTTTCATTAAACATCTCCAACAAATATTTAAACCTGTGCAAAATGACAACTGACCTCACTAATAAACCTGGAGGCTCATACCAATTGTCCTTTAACAATTCCCATTTCTGGTATATTGGGCGACAACTTTCATAATGCAAGTATACAGTAGAAAAGGCATTCCTTATAAATAAATTAGTCATAAATTGCTATTCATAAAATCCTTCCCTAATGTTATAGCCAAATAATATGACTAGGAGATAACTAAAAGGTGAAACTCAGAAAACAGTGGTGTTTTCCAAGTAATTATTAAAGGTACTCAGATGACCAATACTACCTTTCCGTAAGATCAAAATGCCATCCAAAAGCCTGAAATAAGCATGCACATTAACAAAATACTCAGATGGAAAAACATACCCATCTTCCCAGGCTGCAGGGACCACATTAGTATACATGGGGGCACATGCAGCCTCCATGGCCACCCCTGCTGCCTGGTAATAATACTCCATTTCAAAAAAGACAAAAATTCCTAGAATCACATAAACTGTCAGTTTTGTCAGTTAACAAATCATGGAATTTATACTGACATGCATCTTAAACATTTGCTATCCAAACCTCAGAATGTGTTCATGCTATAGCACATCTCTGTAAACAAGATTTTTATTCGAACTTCAGAATGTGTCCATGCTCTATTACATCTCTGTAAATAGTATTATAATCCAAATATCAGACTATATTCATGCTCTAGTACATCTCTGTAAATAGGATTTTAATTTGAATCTCAGAATGTGTTCATGCTCTAGTACATCTTTTTAAATAGGATTGTTTTCTGAATCTAAGAATGTTTTCATGCTCTAGTACATCGCTGGATAAATGATTTTAATCAGAATCTCACAATGTGTGCATGCTGTAATACAGCTCTGTAAATAGGATTGTAATCCAAATCTCTGACTATGTTCATGTTCTAGTACATCTCTGTAAACAGGATTTTAATTTGAACCTCAGAATGTGTTCATGCTCTAGTACAGCATTGTAAATAGGATTCTAATCCAAATCTCAGAACGTGTACATGCTCTAGTACATATATGTAAATAGGATTGTAATCCAAATCTCAGACAATATTCATGTTCTAGTACAGCTCTGTAAACAGGATTTTAATCCAAATCTCATAAAGTGTGCATGCTCTAGTACATCTATATAAATAGAATTGTAATCTGAATCTCAGGCAATGTTCATGCTCTAGCACAGCTCTGTAAACAGGATTTTAATCCAAATCTCAAAATGTGTCTATGTTCTAGTGGGTCTATAGCATAACATCGAAGTTCTCTAACATTGAATGTTATTATATTGAACCCTAAACACTAAAGTGTGAAAACATCGAACAGTCAGAATAGCAAATTTTTTCCCAGGGAAAAAATTTGCTATTTCGAGAAACATACACACAGCAGAAACACACACAAAAAACAGCCATCCACACACATACACTTAAAATCCTACACCTAAACTAAACTTTACATACGGTACTAGCTATCCACTAACCTTAACCCAACCCTAACCCTAAGGTCTGTCACTATCGCACACTCACCTCACCCGCGCCTGAACCGTAACTCACCTAACCCACACCCTAACCCTAACCTACACGCAATCTCACACTTACCTGACACGCGCTCTAACCCTAACTCACCTAACCTGCCCCTAACCCTAACCTACACACAATCGCACATTTACCTACACCTGACCCATAACGCTCCAACATATCGAACGCTGAAAACAGTGAAGCCACAGCAATGGCCCACTGAATTCTTTCTCTGGGAAAGAATTCAATGTCCTGCACCTCAGACAATGTTCATACTGTAGTACATCTCTGTAAACAGGATTTTAATCCAGATCTCAGAATGTGTGCATGCTGTTGTACATATATGTAAATAGGATTGTAATACAAATCTCAGTGTTCATGCTCTAGTATATCTCTGTAAACAGGATTTTAATTCAAATTTCAGAATGTGTGCATGCTCTAGTACAACTATTTAAATAGGATTGTAATCTAAATCTCAGAAAATGTTTATGGTCTAGTACATCTCTCTAAACAGGATTTTAATCCAAATCTCAGAATGTATACATGGTCTAGTACATCTATATAAATAGGATTGTAATCCGAATCTCAGACAATGTTCATGCTCTAGTACATTGCTGTAAATAGGATGCTAATCCAAATCTCAGAATGTGTACATGCTCTAGTATATCTTTGTAAGGAGGATTGTTATCCAAATATCAGAATGTATTCATGGAAACCCTAAGAAATTCCTCTGAAGTGGGGGACGATGAGCACTATTGAATTGAAAGAATGTTTTCACAGCTATAGCTTTTCTACTTCTGCAGCATACAATGCAGGCTGTGATGAAATATATGCACTTTTTTCAGATTTTGTGGGCAGAGTTTTTTTTACAACATTAGTGCAGTATATATATATATATATATATATATATATATATATATATATATATATATATGGTTCCATATGAAACCATCGAATGCACACTACATCGAAAACAGCAAGAACGGGAACTTCACATCGAAACCTGAAACCATCGAAAATTGGAATCGTCGACCTCCAAAACGTCGAATCAGACATGTCGCAGCTTCCCTGCATACGTAAAGTAAACCGAAACACTACTAAATTAAACGTGCCCTTCCATTACGGCAGCATATGTAGAGCAGTTGTCCAGAATAGTGCTACTATCTCAGATAGCACCTGTTTCTATCTGAAACACGGAGAACGTTGCAACTAAAATCCCATACGTACATAGTCCCTTGTAGCAGCTCAACATTAAAATAAATATTCCTTGTAGCAGCTCAACATTAAAATAAATATTCCCTGTAGCAGCTCAACATTAACATAAATATTCACTGTAGTAAACTTCCACTAACACCTACACTCGGTGTATGAAAAAAACAAACAATGTAAACCGTGTAATGCAACATCACATTAATACTCTGTAGTAGGAACCCAAACTTCATATCTTAACATACGCTACTATGGTGGGAGTGATACCTCAACCTGGTGTTTGCAAGACAGTGTAGACCACGCTTAGTATGCAATTCCACTCATTATGTACATATTTACAAGTGTCGCTGTGTCGTATTCACAACTTTAACAACATAGCTATAGCGTTCAAATAGCTTACTGTGTCATAAGAGTCCTTATTTTGCAAAATAGCTTGAAGACGCTGTTCCCTCATTAGTACTTTACGTCTTTTCGGAGATGCAGGAAATCCGCCTAATATACGGAGGCGTATTTCATCTGTCCTGTTCTGTTCCCTAGCTAACGTTGACATAAGCAAGGATAAATCATGAGCACGCTTTCCCAGTAAACATTTCAACCGATGGTGCCATCCTTCTATGGCATTCTGTGTACGGGGAAGGGATTCTAAATTAAGTTGTGACACATTCCAGAACTGTATAGGGAACAAAGGGGGAAAACGTATGCATGCTGAAGTCCTTGTTGTAAACTTTCTCGGTTTACCCAAGAGATACCATTCTTTGAAATAGGTAAGTAAGGGCTGTCCGTCCTGAGGGAATGTTTCCTTCAGTTGATTGAAAGCAGACAGGACGTCATCTTCACACAGAAATGACAGTGCAATGAGACACTTAACAGACAGTTGAAACTGCTCACACCTGTTATATAAACCAGCTAATCCCAGACTCTGCAATTTCCGCCATATGTTCTGGCTAAAGTGAAAAAGACATCCCTTAGGAACAATACCATTTAAATTGCTTCGTAAGCTTTTAATGGCGGCTATTTCGAAGTCGCACAGGACATACTTGACAACAGGTGCTATGTTAAGCTCAGACAGCATAGCTAAGATAGAATGCCACATGATATTATAACCCTTCAAAGATTTCCTAGTCATCAGCGCATACAGCAATGGGAATGTCCTACTGTTGGAACCAAAGTACACAACGCCATGCAAACTATACAGCTGCTTACACATTACTCCCTTACAAAAGAACGTTCCATCCATCAGCCATATTCTGCACTTGCCCAAATCACGGAAATTGTTAGCTGTACTAATCACAACAACTGTGACTCCCGTACATTCATCTACAGTTCTCTTACTAATGAATGTACCTTCCTTCAACTTGTACTCTGAGATATCAATATCAGATAGGGTGACATTACTACAGTGTGTCCCTTTACTATTCATTTTGCGCACTCTCCTTACTTGTTGCAGCAAAGACTTTCTACTAGGTACACTAGTGACGTTACTGAGACTACAACTTGACATGACATCCTCTATTATTACACATGGTGTGTCACGGGACATTGTGGCTTTGTCTTTCAAATAGCTACACATTTTGTAACGCTCTACCTCTCCTGGATCTCCAGTGTGGCTATGGGGATTACTCTTCAGTAGTAATTCACCGTCGGATCGGGATACCGTAACACAGCGTCCCTTACATTTATTGGTATGCTTTTGTTTACAGCACCAGTATCGTTTATTCTCTACACTCCATTCTAAATTATAGACAAAGCCATCTACAGCTAGTACATCTTTATTACGCTGTGATTTCACCAATGCGTATAACGTACCTAAAGTACCGGGTGTATAACTGCACAACTCCGCCATTCTCATCTCCCGTTTAACCAGGAAATACAGCAGCTGTTAAATACGTAACATAACTGGATATGGACACCGTTACTCGGTTTATTTCCATAAATTTATGCACGGACTATTTCATGTGTATAGTTATGAGTGCTGTTCATTGTATTTTCACAAATGCATTCGATGTTTGCATTCGATGTTTTCAATATCGACGATGTCTGTTTTCGCTGATGTGTAGTTTCGATGGCCTCGTCTCGATGTTATCGCTTTCGATGTAGTGTGCATTCGATGGTTTCATATGGAACCATATATATATACATATATATATATATATATATATATATATATATATATATATATATATATATATATGAAGAAAATCACAGATAATCAGTCTGAATGATACATTTGCTGAAAGTGAATCTTTTTTTCTCATCCTTAGTGAACTATTATTACTATATGCATCTTCTGATGATAATTTTTCATTAATTAGGAGTTCTTGGGACAGATAAATCTCCATGCACTGCAAAGAATTACAATTGCATCTTTGATTGTTACAAAAAAAAAGATGTGTCTTGGCAAAGATGCCAAGATTCACCTCGTGAGTTTCAGTTTCAAGATGAATTCCTTGGTAGATGTGTCTTGAATATATAATTGGTGGCAACCATTTGAAATGCTGGGACCCATTTGAATGAGTCCTGAAATAAAAAGACTGAATCATTGAAAGAACAGACTTTTTTCCAAGGTATGGCAACCTTGGATTTGGTATGTTTATGTCTGGGTGGTGTGGGTGGCTTAGCACCCCTGATGGAGTTGTACCGCTTGCCGCCTGCAAAAAGTACTTTATAGTAGATGAGCAATTTTTGATTTTCTCATCTCTGCTAAACTTTTTGCAATGTATTTGCTAGCTATGCATTCAGAAATGTTTTGCTGCTGCTAGGTTATTGTGCAGTAAAGCAAGCTTCACAGTAATAGTTATTGCTCTTACTAAGCTTTTCATTTTGTCTGTATGAAAAAAATCTACAGCAATATCTGTATTCTAAAGAATTCTTCAGCTATCCCTCATAGAAAATAAAGCAGACATGGTGCACAGCAGAGAGTGGCCATGTTCCTTTAAAAATAGATATGTCTCCAATGACTTCAGCCAAACAGCCTTTTCATATATTGCTATGCTGCCTGTACTGAGGATAAACATCCTCTGCAGATTATTAGTTCTTTCTAGGAAGAAGTTTAAGTTTCCTAGTACAGTGACAGTACATACTCCTACTTTTTATCAGAATTAATTTTTAAATGCTATATGTACGATATGTTCTTTAGATAATTCTTAAGTACTACTGCCATGATTGGATTTCTATATTTGTTTTATAGTTTTGCCTTTTAGAAATAATAACATTAGTTTTTCAAAAGAAGGGACAAGAATACATATCAATGAGAGAAAGAATGAGAGGAAAAAAGTAAAAGAAAAAAATGTGCTGATTGCATGTCAGCAATTTTTCAGTTGCGTGAGTCTGCAAAAAAGCTTTGTTGAGTGGCTCATGTACATATTTTCTCTCATCATGCCCCTAGTCAGAATACATTTACTTTCACAAACTATTCAAGGGAAAGCAATGTCTTCACTGCTGTGAATTACACCTTTGTACATGAGGGCCACACTTGGGGAGTTTCTCTATCTTTACAAATCATAAAACAGAACAATGAACCTTTCAAGCAGACCTCTTGGCTACTGCCTTGATTTCTAAGGCAGCAGGAGAAAATATTCAGCTAATGATGCCTCAAAGAAGTTGCACTGAAGCTAGGGGTGACATTGTATACAGCAGGAAAAATACTTTGAAGAAAAGTTAAAGGCTTTCTTCAAAAAGGTGAAGATAGAATTCATCAGGTCATTTAATAAATAAAGCACACTGATTATTTAGCTGGTATTTTATGTACTTAATATTAGTACAGAATTATTTTTGTATCAGACGTAAGGTCAATTAATTTAGTATTGTTTTACCACTTACATGAAAATAGTTTCCTAAATAGCAATGTTTTTCTCATGTCTATATAACCGAGATCACCAGCAGATTATTTACTAAGAAACTGTAATGCTGTCTTCTGCAGCAGTAAACATAATCGAGCTCTTAACAGCCATAAATACGTCAACTGTAGCTTCTTAATTTTGAATAATCTCAGAAGTTTTACAATAAAAAAATAAATGAGGAAGCTTTATCAAACCATTCTGTCATGATGGTAACACATTGACTGTAGTACACATCTCTAAAAATGACCCAAGAACAACCCATTGGTTGCCTAATAATTATTTGCTTTCTCAGAATCAGAAAGTAAGCAGTGATTATGTAATAAGACTAGTTGTCCCGGCCCCCTTCAATAAACACATCACACCAAATGACATTTGACGACCTTTATTAAATTTCCATAACATAGCTTTATTCACCAAATTCATTAATTACCACTGTTCATAATATAATTCATTCTAAACACAGCATAAAATCCTTGTAATGTTAATCAGGGAAGCGTACCTACTCACCCTGCCCCAGTAAGCAGCCTCTATACCTCTGCTCACTTACTTTACTTATGAAGCACCATCACTGTAATATTAGTCAGGGCAGCATACCTAGTCATCCTGCCCAACAAGCAGGGTCTTTACCTCTGCTTGCTTCCTTTACTTATGAAGCAGTGTCCCAGCTCACTTCATAAACCATTCATTGAATTACCTTCCACCAAATAAACTGCATCCTTACCTCAGCTTGCTTATCTATTCAGCAAGCTTCCTCCAACTACTCATTTCCTTTCCCCACATCCTTGAAATAAACATGCAGACAACAGAGGGGGAACAGAAGAGGGCAAGCCTATCCCTCTTCTCCACCTACCCCACTGATAAATAACCCTACTCCCCCCAACTCACCAACGAAAAGAAGGAGGGTGGGTAGCAAGTTCACACCAAAATGTGATTGCTTAAGCCAGCTACACTAGACTAAACCTCTTAAGCCCCCCCCCTATCATTATCTCATTTCCTCCCAACCATCCCTGCCTCCACTTAACCCTTTCACCTCTCCAAACCACTTAACTTCCCTTAATATTAACCTAACCCCCCCATGAAGATGTCCCAGGACAACTTGGTTTGTTGCCAAACTTCATTTGTCCCGGTCCCATTCAATAAACACATCACACCAAATGACATTTGATGACTTTATTAAATTTCCATAACATAGTTTTGTTGACCAAATTCATTAATTACCACTATTCATAATATAATTAATTCTAAACACAGCATAGCATCCTTGTAATGTTAATCAGGGCAGCGTACCTACTCACCCTGCCCCAGTAAGCAGCGTCCATACCTCTGCTTGCTTACTTTACTTATGAAGCAGCATCCCATCTCACTTCATAAACCATTCATCGAATTACCTTCCACCAAATAAACTGCATCCTTACCTCAGCTTGCTTATCTATTCAGCAAGCTTCCTACAATTACACATTTCCTTTCCCAAGATACTTGAAATGTACATCCAGACACCAGAGGAGAAACAGAAGATGGCAAGCCTATCCCTCTTCTCCACCAACCAGCCTGACCAGGCTGTTCCCCCTCCCTTCTACCCAAAATTGTTTAACCTACTACTTCCCATAAAGGGAAGAGTCAAACAAAACATCATTCATTGTACCCATCTGTAAAGCAACTTAGCATCCTGTCATAAATCCACCTTACCATACCATCACTGAAACACACCTTAATGAAACTAAATAACGTAGGATTACCGTGACCCCACTGTACCACTGGAACATCCATCCCAATAGAATACATACTCTTTCAGCCTGCTTCCTTCACAGCTGAAATCATGGCTCGACCTGAATGGATTGACAATCTATAATCACAACAAAAACCACAAACTATAACCCCCTTGAACTCAATTCAACACCCAGTCAAAACCACCATTATCAAGTCTCACACACATGATCCTGTCAACTGTAGCATATCACCTTAGCTCACCAACTACCCATTTCTAGATGTGCAACAACTCATTTCCCATAAGGAATAGTCTAACTCCTAAAACTTTAATGTTCTCACCTTAGATGGCAGAAAACCAGCACCCCTTGACCTAGTTCCTGAAAACTCGCCTATGCTCAGCAATGATGTACTCTACATGCCCAGCCATAAACACCCCCAATTAATTCATTACCAAATGACAATCTGAACTAGAACCCTGGTCACCCCACTCAGAACATCCTAGCAACCATCCTATCTAGAAAACTCTAACTACTAACCATCCTTAACCCCTGTTTGTCCGTTGCCTTTCCCCTCGAAGGCTCCACTCCCATTATGTTATCTATACCACTAGTAACCTGTCCTACAGCTACCATAGCCTGCAACTAGGCTTCCTTTAAACCTTCTGACTCCCCTGTAACAGCGCATCCAGTTTCCAAAATTACCCTAACATAGCCACTGACCTACCATGTTTCCTAAAACTCCACCTACAACTTTCACCCAAACCACAAGTGAAATTATCCTTGTGGTACTCTGTAAAAACATGGTATGTGACCTTAACACTCTCTACTCAAAAGACAAATTTGTCACTCCATCCAAAATTTGTAAATTAACATCACCCTATCCCTATGCAAATACAAAATTACCCGCTAAATCCTTATTGACCAACTGGACCGCTCTGCCCTGTGTACAGCCTGAACCCCATACGAAACCACCTGTCCACCTGTCTCCTACCCCCAGGTGACTGAAACATACTTGACCAAGCTAAAACCCCCGCCATCCACTTGAATTATAAAGCTACCCAAAATTCCTGCAACCAGCGGCTGGTCCTGTTAAGCCAACCTGACAACCAGCAACCATACCACAGTCATGCCAACCATGAAAATAGCCCTATTCCTTCAGACTTCCCCCACTAAAAGTGTGATGCCTAGCAAACTGACAAACACCAAAATCCCATATCCTTTGGATTTCCCCTTTAAAGTTTCCTGTCAATATGTCCTCTGTCCCCTAATAATGAATTCAACCCAAAAATCTGTTTTAGACCTCAAACCACCCGTTGCCTACTTAACAGTGAACCACCTGTGCCGTCTTTGCTTGCCACTGCAGCCAAACATCATGCATCACCTTCAGGTTGCCAGCTGATGTGACTCACCACACCTTTTATGACTGCACTACCCATCATTCCAGCTATGGACACAATGGTCAATATATGCTCATCCCTCATTGATCTGTAAAAGAAAATAAACCGTTAGTGCACTGCTCTAACCAAAGTATTTAATCTTAAGTGTTATCCAGGTAACCCACCACCATATTCCTTCCACTGACCGAAGCATGAGTAAGTCTAAATCCTGTCAGGGTCCCAAAGGCTTAACGGTCATATATGACATTTTTAGCTGTTGAGGAGGCACATTATTACCAAGAGCCTTCCCAATTCTCTGAAATGCAGCATGTTGTTATCCACTCCAGACACTAACTTGATGAGTGGATGGGTAACATCACCCCAGAACCAGTGGCCTAGTAACTTCCTATAATCCTAAGCTTGCTGTGACTCCACCCCACCCACTTGAACCCCAGCAACAGTGACATGCCATAATGTCCCCTAAATAAAATGAATTACCTGTAACTTCATCACGCCCCTTGCAAGAACTCCAAACTTTGATCACCACAGAATCCCTTCCCATTGAGATCCCCTTACCTTTATCAACTAGGATATCCACCATGACATCTTGCTTCCACCATCTGCAAGCTCCTTCCATAGCACTGCTCCAATTCAGACGCCTATCCCTGCACCATCTGCAAAGAGAAAGACAGATGTAAATCATTTGACATGCACTAGTAAGGGTCCCCTTTACCCCTTTGTTCCCCATTATAGTGGCAGCCTTCCTCATGTTAGTAATGGAATGAGAATCAGTCAGAACAATTGAGGGCACTAAGACACAGAGTAAGACTAGACAAAAGAAATGGTCTCACCTGTATTTTTTTTTCTTTTTCTCCGCTGCCACTACAGCACCCACTTCATATCAGACATAAAATTCATGTGATGCATGTAAAAACTACCCCACGTGTGTTACAAATTATGCCCCTGCAAATATAGTAAAATAACTATACCTCTAGACTTCTTAGAGCCAAAATCTGGACAAAGCCTAAAATGATGTAGGGACAAATAGGGACAGATTTTAAATATTGTCCTTAGAAACATAGAAAGTTGACTGAATAATAAGTTTTGCATTAGCATGATTTTTTTAGGAGGAACATACCAAAATATGAGGCAAAATCTGGACGTTCTACGAAAACTGTACAGTTGAGAGGTATGGTGGCTATACAGTGACAGGTTGTAAATGACATTTGAAGCAGCCCCACTTCTGCACCACCCAGCCTGTGCAAGTGTAGACTACCACACTACCTCATGCAAGCTTCAGACTCTGAGCCTAAAGCCTGCAAAAGGAAATCTGCAGTTCCCCCAACGGGCAAAGCACTCAGTGTCCACCACAGCCAAGCACAAAGTCAAAAACCGAAACGCACCACACACAATCTGCAACAAACCAAAGCAACCACAAGCAGCCACCACCACCACCCTTCTCCCCCATTCTCCCATCTAAACCCCAGCAAAACATTCCCCACTGGATCAACAACTCTCCAAACACAACCCTCCCCACACAGAGGCGCCCCCGCCCGTCACCGAAACATACACAAACATGACCTCAAACAGAACTCCCAAAAAGTAGGCCTACATATCACACCATTAGCACTACACTTTCAATAGTCAAATGTGAATCCAAAACACTGTAAAGTCACTGCCCTGGAGAGGAGACAAATCCCTTCCCCCTGTCCATCAAAGATGGACCACTTGGGATTTGCCCAACAAACAAACAGTGAAAATCCAAAGCCAGTTTCCATTGCAAATGACCCCCCCCCTCCCCACCCACAAATTACACAGACAAACAAGTTGTGGTCCTCAGTCACTCACAAATCCAGCCCACTGATGATTCCTGACCAGCGCCACGAAAACATGCACGCCGAGCATATCATATTGCAATCCCATATCTACATGCCTGCAGTAAGGCCTCCTGGATGTGTCATCCAAACTGCACATCCCGAGAGCTGCATCTGAAGCAAGAGGTCATTGTCATTCAGCATGTATAGATTACACTAAACAATTAGATCATGTTACCACAAGCAGTAAACCGAGGCATCTCTAACCAAAGCTTGTCAGCAGACCATCTACAACCAGAGCTTTCTGGTGGCAAATATCATGCAGCCATGGCACATGACCTCCAGAAAGCACAGAGCAGCAAACAGTCAGCCCTTCAAGGTTGACCATACAGACAGGAAGAGAGACACCACTACAGTCAAAAATCATCTCTGTACCAAGAACCACCCACTGAAGCAAAACAGCCCAGCACCAGGTCTACAGCTCTCCAACCAATATATCCTACACAGTTTGAATCCACAACAAAATCTCTCACCTATGCTACAGCAGTCTCTGTGAGTGAACTCATTGTCTCACCCCGAACAAGACACTCCTTTAAAAAATGTCACTGATCTCCCGAAAATCCCAAGAGAGACCGTTGGCAAAGAAAACAAAAAGCTGAGACAAAAGAAAACCCCCCTACACATATCCACTGTTTAGTGTGAAACGGTCCAACACAACCTCAATCTCCACAGGTGCAGCTGCTCAATCTGGTTCCACAACAAGCGCATGACCCATCCTCTCCAACATGGCCACTGCAAAAGAGCTCCACCCATCCTGCTCACACCCCACAGACAGAATCAGCCACAGTGAATACAACAGCCAAAACACCACACTTGTTGCGATAGCCATGATTGTCCCCAGCAAGACAAACAAAACAGATAAGACAGTCAAGCAACTGCAACTAAATATGCATCCTTCAACATCCACTGAACAACTAAGCAAAAAAAGGTGTCATGTCACTCAAGCAGGGAAGCAACAAAGCAAAGGACCAGCCCGACACAACAATCTCCACCTGCATCCATGACTGCTGTGTCTCTAAAAAGTCAAAACGACTTGACCAATTGCCTGCTACTACAAAGCAGATGCTGCAGACCCTGCAAGGGCAGTCATCCACCACATGGCCCCAACTGTACCGACATATACAAGTGCAGGTTCACTATCTCTTCCCCCTGGTTTTTTTTTTTGTTACTTAGGAACGTCTGACACAACACCACGCATGCGCAGCAGCAACCTCTTCCCTGAAGGAACCAACAGCCCGCAAAATGGCCAGCGTGGCTCCCTCCAGCCCCCAAACCACCATCAAAACCAGCTGAGATGAGGCAAGACCCACAAAAGCACCACTAGTGGCTGAAAAGGAAAGGGCACAACCCCTGCAAAGGACCGCACAGCTGCTTCTTTTCTTCTTCTTTTTTTTTTTTTTTAAAACTCCCTTCTTAACAAAACCAACAACACAACAATACAAAATGCTCCCACCCCCACCAACCAGGGGACCAAGCCACCACTCTCTAGCCCCACGAGCAGCTGAATGGCATCCCCTACAGTAAAATCCCAAGCACTCAGCCCGCAAAAGGAGGCACTGCCGCGAATCAACCACCAATAAGAAGACACCACCACTGCTCCCAGCAGACACTATATGACCACACAACACCCCAAACCAAGATCCACACCAGATCCAAACAAAATCAACTATCAACCAACAAATTCTCCACAATTTCACCCACAAACTACCTAGCAAGCTACCCCAACCTAATAGCCCCTCAACCTCACTTATTCCCAGTCACCTCACACTGATCATGGCTACTTAGCAACTTTAAGCATTCCTTGATGTTACTTATCAGAACGTGCACTTCTTATTACATTACCTACTTATGTACCACTTTCCTCCACATCCCCGGCCTACCTGTTCCAAAATTCCTACTGGTCGCCATGGACGTAAGTTGCAGTAGCAAGTTCACTCCAAAATGTGATTTCTTAAGCCAGCTACACTAGACTAAACCTCTTAAGCCCCTCCCCATCTTTATCTCATTTCCTCCCAACCATCCCTGCTTCCACTTAACCCTTCCACCTCCCCAACCCTCTTAACTCCCCTTAATATCAACCTAATCCCCCCATGAAGATGTCCCGGGACAACTTGGTTTGTTGCCAAACTTCATTTATGGCTTGCAATCAATTTCTTCTTCGTATGCCTTGTCTGGTAATATTATGGGTGGTACTGATAATTGTTTCTCTTAGGTGTAGTAGAAATTTGTGCTGGCAGCACCTAAGCTGAACTGTAGCACAGTTCATAAAAAAATAGCTTTAATTTGAACTTGGAGTAAGGGGCTTTGGGTTTGGGGGGTTGGTGTTGGCATAATGGTTAAGGTATTTACCTTGCAGATACAAGTTATAGTGTATGATTCTCAACTTGGGTCACTTTCTGATTTTAGATAGACATGTAATAGTCTGTAGACTGGTTGCCTAGTATAAACCTAAGCAGCTTGAAACTGTGTATACGAGGAGCTAATGACATGTGAATGAGGAATGTCTGCAGATTTTGTGACTATCTTGTATAAATGATGCACCTTTCCCACCTCTGTGCAATTCATAGCTGTTTGTTATACTCAGTAGTGCTGTGTGCACAAGGATAATAAAAAAGTGAAGTCAGGTGTTTTCTATCTGCATTGTAGTCTATGAAAATGCTTGCTTTAGCTTCTATCCTATCTCCCATTGTGTACTACTTTTCTCAGCTGCTCCAAAGCCATAGGTGCCCAGCAGTACCCACCAGCTGAAGAGGCAAACATATAGACATAGACTAACTCATCTCACCTTTACAGACCAAGAACTTCTTGACAGATTTAGAGTGGACTGGGATATAGAATGGTCTTTAATGAGTTTGAACAGCCCACTGATGAGGGCTGAGGGATGTGAGATCTTTCTCAGTTAGTGGATGCAAGGGTATATTTAGCCCTCACTGCACTTGCTACGGAGACCTTCCAGAGACAAACTGGGGACACAGTGGTTATTTCTCAGGCACATTCACAGAGGATTCTTCAGCACTTCCTCAACATACTTTTCACATGTGATCAGTGCATTTACCTGCCAGCACTGTCTCAAGACTGAGCCAGAGCCATGAGTGTCTTTAACAGAATGGCATGCATTCCTGAGATTATTGGTCAGATAGATAGCACCCATGTTGCTATTAGGTCTCCATCTGGATGAAGGGAGTGATGCCATAACAGGAATGGCTACGATTACATCAGCTGTCAGGTAATGTGTGATGCATGGAAGTGCATGTCTAATGGTTTGGCCCAGCATGCTGGCAGTGCCCATGATTTTCACATCTAGCACACACGCTCACTCTGCTGCATGCTGGCAGTGTCCATGATTCCCACATTTAGCGCACAATCTCACTCTGCTGCTTTTTTCTTCATGATAAGATTCCCCGCGATCACCTTGTTGGTAAGTGCAGACTTTTTCTAATCATACTAATTACTGTAAGTATAGCTGGTAAAATGTATTATTGAGCAAAATCCCATCCACCTTCTTTCTTGTGTATCCCCTCTCCCATTTTCTTTTGCAGGTGATACAGGCTATCCACACTCCAACACTGGCAAATGACATCAGTCTGTAACCTTATAGAAGACACTGAGTAGTGCCTTAACATCACCCTCTCGCAGACATGGATTGTCATCAACCAAGGGTCTGGCCTGCTGAAAGCCCATTTCTGTTGATGGATGTGTATGTCAGTGCACTTCAGTATGACCTTGCTACTGCATGCAGGGTGCTTACCACTTGTTGCACCCTTCATAAAATTGTCATACATTGGTATGGGGTGTGACTGTCCCATGACAACAGCGCAGCTCTGCTAACATCCACCTGCCAAAAATGGTGATGGTGACCAGGTGATGGTAGTAGCATGAGGACCACTGAGGTAGACTTGTGCATGGAATATGGCTGCAAAGACAAAGAGGTGGCATCTAGTCTACAGCTATGGGATAAACCATTCACTTTGTGAAAGTGAATCAACAAAAATCACATAGATAATTCAGGAATTATGGATTGCTATTTTTGGGCTATTCTGTGAGGATTATACATCAGGCATATTTTTCTTATCATCTAAAAATATTTTTTCAGAGACTTATTTAACTGTTCATTAAGCATTGTACTGGAATTAGTTCAGCAATGACAGATCAACATTCAGGCATACCTGTCCACTGTCACCTGCAAGGATAAAGGCATAAAAAATAAAGTTGAAGATTTCAAATTAGGAGCAGATTTTTATACACTGCTCCAATTAAATTTGTCCTCAAGTTATTTACTAACTTAGCATGGATAGAACAGCACTAGTATATATCTGAGATTCTGAGATGTGTTCTGAAAGGATAACAAGCAATATTATAAAACAGTGTGGTGAGTACAAAAGACCATGATAAATACAGTATTAATAAAGTACTGATAATTTAAAGGAAAGTTTTTCCCCCTTTTTGTGTGGTGTTTTCACATTATTAATTTTATTTTTAGATATAATGAAGAAATCCATGGTTCTAGACAGTGGCTACATGGTGATTAATTAGGTTTTTGTATTCAGCTCTGTTTTGTAAAGTATTTGAAATATGTCTTGTGTGTAAACTGCTGGCTATGCTATTTGGTACATATTCAATTGGCACTGTCCATCAGACATTTTTTCTGTCCCTCAAAGCAAAGTTGTTGCTTACTTCAGGCATCATTTGTTCAGAGCTGACAGTTAAATGTCAATAATTGTGTTATTAGTGGCAGTATTGCAAAGAAATGTGTAGTAAGATACTCGTTGTACTATTAGGAAAGTTCTCCTTATAGCTATCTTTGTACTTTTTGGCACTATTTTTCTTAATTGCTTTTGTATTGTCTCCTCAACATTTCTCAGATGTAATGCAGAATTATACATGGACATCCATGTCTGCAAAGTTACTGTTTAGTGACTGCTGACTTTCACTTAATGAGGTGTGATATGTGAATTTATGTCAGACATATTATATACAATGTCCCCTAAAGACAGCGTGGGTGAGGGTCCAATAGATATTGAGCAAGTATTGGCATGTGAGCTTGATGCTGATTTGTTCTGATGCTGGGATCTAATGGATGCAGGGGAAATCCTAGACATTAGTCATACAGAGCTGCAGGACCAAGATCTCGACTGAGAAGTTCTACCACACATTGAGGAAGATGGATGACACATTGCTGCCAATTTTTGGGGAATTGCAATCCCCAAATCATTGCTGTACTTTCTTTAGATGTGCATGAAGTCTACCCTAATATCCCCAAATGCATCAGACAATACTCATCTGCATCCAGCTGTGATTCCATTGTGTGTCATTTAATACTTTATTAGTGTATACATGAAATTAGATATGAATGCGGTGCATGCAGCCATACTACACATGAGACAGTGCATGGCAATGTTTCTGACCTTTACCATTCCCATGTACTGGTGAAATTTCTCATGTCTATCCTGCAACATTCTGACCATCTCTGCCTGACTTTCTGTGGCACTTGTTTGTGTAAAAGCTATGTCAAGGTACATATGTTAGTGTTGGACAGCCAAGGCCTTACATGTCACTGGATATAACTACGGTAAATGTCTTCGCTTGGCACCTCTTTATACATGCGTGACAATGGTAGTGTTACTTCTAAAATGGTAATCTCTTCATCGATGTGTACAGGTTGTTTACATTAAAAGTATTGAGCTATGTGATGTCCTTCCGTCCCTCATCTTGCTGTAACGTCATTTCCTTATTCTGCTGAGTGTATGAGCCTGTGTCACTGCCTATGGAGTTATCTACCCACTGTGGGGTAAGGGGCTGGCCAGTATACTTTGTGACTGAGTGCCACTGTCCTCAGGCTGTGTCATGAATATGAGAGTTATGGCATCATAATCAATGGCCATTCTGCTGTGAACATCAGCCTGTACAGCTGAAGTACATGAGGTGGTTGTTTCAAGTGCTGAACCTCAGAAAACATATGTGAATATATGGTTAGTGAGACTGGTGACAGATGATGTTATTTATTCAGAAAGAGATGATGCCCAAATTTACCATGCAGAGACTTTTGACTTTTTTCCAGACATGGTGTGGATGGCCTACCTGATGATGAGAAATGTTATGGGCTATATGTACACAGGAACAAAGGCGAGTAGATCTCAACATAACATA
>NC_056735.1:1541500692-1541580692 GCF_019279795.1 Protopterus annectens
CCTTTATATGTATATGTGTGTCTGTGTAAATATATATATATATATATATATATATATATATATATATATATATATATATATATATATATATATATATGGGTCTACTATATATAATCGAGAACTCACTTTTTCGAAAATAAAGAGTAGACCCACGGTTACGCAAAAGTGACTTAAGCCAAAGTGCACTTCCACAAACATCGGTTCAACAAACCGATAAAGAGCAGAGAAACATTGTTTTTGTGACGTATTTTACTGCTTGTATCCAGTTTTGGTAGGTGAGCGCAGTATGTTATGGATTACAATATGCATTTATGGATTGCAATACGTCTTGTATGATAAATTCAACTGAAATAAATGTTTATTTCAACAGTTAGAACCTTAAGTTTTTTCAATCTAAATTAAATTAAAAGTTCCTACTGAACTGCACTAGAGAGACTGGATTTAATTTGATTTTTCCACAAAGATAGAAAACTATATTCTGTTTAGCAGAATAAGCATGGACACGTTGCCTTAGCTTTGCTAAAGCGGGTTATTTTCAACCCTCATGTTTTTTGGGACTTTCACTTAATTCGGTACCGGACATCCCAGCACCCGCAAACAAGGCTTTAGGGTCAGGAGATTCCACCAAAGATCTCCGCTTGTGCTATATGATCTGGATACAACCAAAGGCAGGGACAGAGGCAGTTAGAGTGATTAATACAGAGCACTCATAAGTAGCAAGGTATGAAGTCATTCCTGCCAGAACTGTTTTGTTGTCTAAACTGATGGATGAAATTAAAAAAAAAAAAAAATAAAATATATATATATATATATATATATATATGTGTATGTATATATATATATATATATATATATATATATATATATATATATATATATAGATAGATATATATATATATGTATATATATATATATATATATATATATATATATATATATATATATTATATATATGTATATATAAATGTGTCTCAACGTATTCCACTGAGGTACCACACTGCAATATATATATATATATATATATATATATATATATATATATATATATATATATATATATATATATATAAATGAAACATTAATAGGTACTGACATTGCTATTGCCTGTTTTAGGTGATATAACAATCCATAGAGTTGCAAAGCAGTGACTGATAAACATAACTTAAGAAACATTAATGCTAAGTACTATTAATACCTTAATACCTTTTCTGAGAATGTAGTCAATAGTAACAAGACAGTGAGTAAACAGCACATAGTAGAAATTTAAAAATTAAACAAATGTTTAGTCTTTTCATTAAATAAAATTATGTGTTTTCAAAACACAATTCATCTTTAACTCCATTTCTCTCTCTCTTAATTATTTATTTGTTATCTCCTTTTTATGTTACTTTTTTTTCTTCTGGCTTTTCCCGGTTAGAGGTCGCCACAGCGGATCATCTGTCCGCTCATGATTGGCAGTGGAGTTTTTACAATGTCGAGCTGCCAACCCGGCGCCCAACCTTGCACAGAAGGCACACACATGCTCGCTCACACCTAGGGCCAATTTAGAGTGTCCAGTCCAACTACAGCATGTCTTTGGGATGTGGGAGGAAACTGGAGCACCATGAGTAAAACCACTCAACCACAGGGAGGACATGCAGACTCTGCAGAGAAGGCACCCCAGCCAAGGATCGAACCGAAGAACCTCTTGCTGTGAGGCGACAACGCTAACTGCTGCACCACCGTGGCTGCCCCTTTTATGTTACTTTGTCTACAGGTCCAGAAATCCAAGAGATCTGAAAGTCACTCAGCCATGTATCTCCCAGATGCAGGACCAGTAACCATCTCTCCCTGCCTATCTGGGAGTCTTCACTAGGTGGTGGTTGTATCCCTATGGTCCCCTGGCATGTGAGAGCCTGGTAAGTAATGAAAACTTCAAGCTTCAGGGTCTGGTAGTAACTGATGACTAGGTGGTGGAGAAGCACCTGCATTCCATTGAAGGCCTCCTCCAGTGAGTGCCTGACTTGATCATCTCTGACAACTGAGACACAGGATGCTTTTACCTCCACTCCATTGTAGTCCTCCTCTCAAAGTCCACCAGAGAGGGTTGATAACTGAAGACCTCCAGTCTGGGAAGTTACCTGCACTTCACATCTGCACACCCTCTCCATTTGTATCGGGCTGCCATCTGTATGTCTTGTCCCTCCACCAATGTCAGCCCACCATAGTTCCCTTGTCTGTCTTGTCTGTCTATTATGTCTTGGTAATTTCTTAACTCTTCCCTAGCCTTGTGTGTTACAGTCTCTTCCCTATCATCTTTCCTAACTTTCCAATTAAAAAAAAAAGTTTGAAAAAATGTGAGGTCTATTCCCAGCAAAATCATATTGCCTCTCCTCGCCCAACCTCTCCACCTCAAACCCTTTTCATGCCTTCATTCCTTCTGTGTCTTGTCTTCTCTCTCACACCTTTTCAGCTTTCCTGTCATCTTTCTTTCCACCAAATTTGGGTGTCCACATAAGATCATTCTTAGAGTCAGGAAATAAAATGTTACAGCTGTTTGAGTTTACTGCTGTATAGCTGTGCTGATCATATCTCTCTGCAGAGTCTTGTAAAAAGTCTCTTCAGAGATATGAACAGGCTTGAACATCTTGCCAGATAATGAAAGTAGCTGAAAGAAATTGCAACTCTGCTACACATAATTGCACATGTTTTAAGCCACTTATATCATGAAGATGACCAAATCCATTGTTGGTATTTCAGTGCAGTTCAAAGATTTTCCATAATCAGTGCCATCCTGTTGTACTTAGCTAGTTTACATGTAGGACTAGCTGTATAATTTGCCTATACTCCTTGCACATATGTGAACTTCAAGGCTATGAATACCCCCATATATTTATGAAATATGACAACATAAACTAGAGCATGTACCAAATTCAAAGTACACATACCATATCACTACCTCCATTGTCTTTACATGGAAAACTAAATGGTCTTGGTCAATGGCAGTCTAGAAATGACTATGCATACTGTTTCATGCATAGTAGACAAACAGGAAAATTAAGTGCTAAAGCAGCAGATGTGATGTTCCTGTGCAGCAGATGTGATGTTCCTGTAAAAATGAAACATTTTTAACTCTTAATGTTGGCATTTTGTGAATCACCACCTATTAACAAAGTTTTAAATGATTCATTAATAGGGGGACTTATGCTAGCCACTAATGAGACAATTTTATGAAATGTTATATTCTTTTAAAACACAATCAGAATCAAGTGTGATCCTTGAATTTAAAAGAATATATTGATGAGTCTTTTGGCTTATCCCGGTTAGGGGTCACCACAGCGGAACTCCAGTCTGCTAATGATTGGTAGTTGATTTTTACGTGCCGATTTACTAGCCCTGACGCACAAACTTCAATGAAGGTAAGCTCATTCACGCATGTCTCCACGCAGAAGACGCTCTAGCTGAGAATCGAACCGGACAGCGTCTTACTGTGAGGTGACAATGCTACCGCAGCACCACCACCGCATGTCTAATTTAAAATAATATATTAAATCCTGTAAATTTGAAGCATAATTTTAAATATTTTATTTACATAACAGTAAGCAACTTTATAAAGGTGTATTCGACTTCAGGCTATAATAAATGCAAAATACAAGCTCATTAAAAATAAAATAAGCAAAACTTTAACCAAAGTAAAACAGTGCTGATCAAATGTGGAGGTGGAGATTGTACTTTATTCAGCCTCATCTGCTTTTACTAGGTTGGCCAAGATTTATGTGTGTGGACTAAATGCCTATATGCAGTACATATGGGAAAATAACTAAACAACCTTGAGAATTGTTTAGAAAGACTTTCAAATAATAATTTTCTATGCATAATAAAAACAAGCCCCAATTAATTTAATTGTATCTGCAATTAACATCCTTCTTGAATTCTGTTCACTTTTATATGTTTTTTCAAACTTAAAAAGGCTTTATGCCTTTGTAATACTCAGATGTGTGATATAAAAATTCCTGTTTTGCTGAATATTACCAATAAATAAAGGATTACTAAACCAAAAAGTAGAACGGTCACACAGACAAACCAGTTAGCAAAATCCAGGAGAAAACCCTAGCTAAATTAGAGTTTTCACTGTCTGTTACGTTAAACTTCCTGTAATAGAGGCCCATAGGATATACACAAATGACCCTTTAAAGATATCAAGTGTTTCAGCTATATGGTTTCTGAATGTCTATGATTTTGATTTTTCCACTTAAAGTCTTTGTAGGTCATAAAAAGGCCAAAATATGCATGTCCACAGCTAGTGGTGTTTGGCTTTGCTGGCCGGAATCTGTCCATAAAGACTTAAAAAGGAAAAAAGAAAAAGTCATGGACATTCAGAAACCATATAGCTGAAACACTTAATGTTAGGGGTCATTTGCATATATCCCATGGGCCTCTATTACAGGAAGTTTAAGGTATCAGAAAATTCTAACTTTGCTAGTTTTTCTTGTGGTTTTTAACCTTAGAATCTAAGTCAAAAGACAATCAGTAATAAGTGAGTACTGATAATAAATCACAGTTGTGCTTAAAAAATACAGATGGTCATGCAAAGTACTTTGAGCCTGATTTAAATGTAACTGACTTTTATTGCTACTTCCCTTAAGGATGTCACTGCAAAACTGGAAAAGGTACTGTTCTAGTTTCAATAATAGTTCACAAAGCACATACTTTAAAAGAAAAGTGTTCAATTCATCTCTTGCTCATTTTGACTTCATGCATAAAAACATATCATACACTGAGTGGGGCAGCGCCTATTTGAAAAGTGGGAGAAGGGTTTTAAAAAAGCTGTTTATACTGTTAACATGTCAATAAACATAACAATGGTTTAAAAATGTCAGAATGCATTCATAGATTAGAAGATGGTTCCTAGATCGGATTACTCTAGGAAGCAACCAAACAGTCTTGAAAGTAGTTTACCCCTTCACAATTCTTAAAGAAATTTAAAATGGTTTTAGATTGTAGCAGAGGCAGAAACAATAAACAAGGAAAAGTTTTGTAGGGCCTTTGAGCCACTTCTGTTTGCATTGTGCTAATGATAAACATACTTCCTCAGATATATGAAAATATAACTGAAAATGAAATGCATTTTTTTCAAATTTGTTGTTATGTTCTAATCCCTGGTTAACTATTGCATTTTCTCCCATGGCCACCCTAGTGAATAATTTGATCCTTCAGTATGAGATTTGAGCAAACCTGCAAAAGGCATATCTTTCATGAAGAGGACTATGTTTTGATCTTTTAAGCCACTTTTAAGCCATATGTCCAATACACATGCTCTGTAAGCTGTTCAAGGTATGGTCTGCGATGGGGATAAGTGAGGGAGTGTCATCACTCACTTTTACAAGTAGTGTAACCTTATTTATTTATTATTTTACATTTGTTTACTGGGAAAGTCCGACTGGGCATGGATCTCATTTTCAGCTGATGTCTGGGGAGAAAAGCTCCACAAACATTAGTACAGCAAATACAGTAAACACAATGCACGTTAATAAAGTACAGTACAGAGTTAAAAAGTTAATGAGGTACAGTTTCAAGGCCAAGAAAGGAGCAAAAAGTAAATAGCACTGTGTACTAAAATAAACAATACAGTTGAAAGGACATTTTGATCAGTTATTTGGTTATATTCATCAGTGACTAGCACAGTAAACACACATTGATTGAGTAAGAGTATAGAAAGGAGATGTTGCAAGCTTTCATAGAATGGTAAAGTATGATATGATCTAATTAAGTGAAGCTACCCAGGGTCAGAACAGTTATTTTATTTATTTATTTTACATTTGTTAACCAGGGGTGTCTGAGCCGAAAAGGCCCTTTTTCAGTAGAGGCCCGGGGAGAAGAGCTCCACATTTTGTTACATAACTAAGAACTATGTAAATGGGACCAGAGGAGTTTTTTGAAATTATTTTTGTTTTCAGTAGTCCTAATATCTACGGGAATGGTATTCCATGCTTTTTCAACAGAAATGGAAAACAAGGAGTTCCCGGAGCTATTGTGGTTTGTGTGGCTATAGTTAGATCTGAATATGGAAACATTATAAGCACAATGCTTTAGAAAATGTATAAACTCTATATCTGATTGTAAAAATCTGATTCATTTTTAACTCCTACCATAAATTACAAAATAGCTATTATAAGATTTGGTTCCTCCTTTTCTTTAAAACATAAAACAAACTCTTGTGGGACTAATCTATCATTTACAGTAAACCATCTCTTTAGAAGGGCTCATGTTATTGACATCTAGGTAAACTCTTTAATACTTCTTCCTTAATACTAAAACATGGCATATCAGATATTGTGTTATGCAACAGCAACAGAATTTTCAAGAACACATTAATGCACTATCCAGATATTCTGAATTATGTTATTTGAATTATTAAAAATAATTTCTCCTCCAATTTATATTTATACCAAGATATATTACAGCTAATAAAGAATGGAAAGTCGATGGAACCAATAAACCCAAAAAGTACAAAATAGAAAATAAAAGGTGTATGGGCTGGAGGATAAAATCACACTGAAGTTTATTGCAAAAATAAATAGTTCAATTAGGTAAGTGCTTTCAAGGCAACCCTCTTCATCAGGTCTTAATACAAAAATCAAATAAAGTTTAAATAAAACCAACAACCAATAAAAACATCTTAAAAATCGGTGTGGCAGCCCTCTTTTCTTCAAAAGAGGTTTTAAAGAAACTGCACTGTCAAGACCCAGGTGACAAATAAGCTTTAAAATCCACAATCCATCTCAGTTCAATGTATTCAGTCTCATTGCTGACATCACCTTCTCTTAAACTAACCTTAATTTTTTGTAAAACCAAAAATTTAAAGTCATGTTGAACGCCAGATTCTATGACATGCTTGGCTAGTGCATTAGTAGATTTATTGCTCCGTATGTCATTAAGATGTTCCATCACCCTTTCCTGTCAACTGTCAATAAATTATGCCTTACCTTTTCTAATGATGTTAATAAGACATGAAATTATTAAAAATAATTGGCCTATTCTGCTTACAGATTCAAGCATTAATAGGGTTGTAGGATCTGCACCTAGCTTTGCTTTTAAGAACAGTAAAAATCTGAAAGCAGAGATTATGCTATAAACAGAATAGCACGTGACAGATTTTTTTCACAACGTAAAGGTACATACCCCTGTAGATCTTGTAAAATTTGTAGTAATATATGGTCTACTTGTTTGATTATGCACCCAGTACATAAAAAGCCCGTAGAGTTTTCATTTTATGCAAACTGCTCTACTAAGAATATTGTTTATTTGGCCAGATGCAACCTTTGTAGTGCATTCTGCATTGGTAAAACAAATCGTATGCTTAAGGAAAGGGTGATGGAACATCTTAATGACATACGGAACAACAAATCTACTAATGCACTAGCCAAGCATGTCATAGAATCTGGTGTTCAACATGACTTTAAATTTTTGGTTTTACAAAAAATTAATGTTAGTTTAAGAGAAGGTGATATCAGCAATGAGACTGAATACGTTGAACTGAGATGGATTGTGGATTTTAAAGCTTATTTGTCACCTGGGTCTTAACAGTGTCGTTTCTTTAAAACTTCTTTTGAAAAAAAGAGGGCTACCACACTGATTTTTAAAACGTTTTTATTGGTTGTTGGTTTTATTTAAACTTCATTTGCCTTTTCATTTTTGTATTAAGATCTGATGAAGAGGGTTGCCTTGAAAGCTCTTATCTAATCGAATTATGTATTTTTGCAATAAACTTCAGTGTAATTTGATCCTCCAGCCCATACACCTTTTATTTTCTATATATGACAGCTACTAAATTAAGATTAGATGTTCAACAGTAGTTGACCTTACCTCAGAAAGGAACTTTTCCCACTGACTCATTAAAGTCAAACAGAGGCAGTAAAAGGGACACCACAAGTTAAACTCTCACCTCCTTTCTGGTAGGGCTTTAATTAGACATTTCTACACAGTGTGTTAAAATGGAACTTTTACACAGCCATTCTGTAAATATAAAAATGTGAAGGATTATGTTGCTACAAATTCACCACTATCTCTGGATGAATAATTTTACTGCTATCAAACATTTGATACTTTTTTACTGCATCTAACTGGTATACAGTATGGAATCACAGTATAATGCAGTAGGATTAGGACATATATTTCAGAAAGTTGAAATATTCCTCTATTATTTATATATTCAGAATAAATACAAGTGGACAATGTGCATTTTTATAGCAGACATTATTCTAAGGTTAGAAACTATAATTTCTTTGCCAAGAAATAAAGTAGAAAAATGATGTTAGCTAAAATGCTGTTTAGCAAATATCCTAGGTTGTTGAATTAAGTTTTTCTGCATTTTCTGAGTTCACTTTCCTTGACTGAAAATTTTCTCTTGTATTGTATAATGAATTTCTGACAGCAAATTAATGGAATTCAATCAGCTTAAGTTTGAGCTTAGGCTTCAGCAACCAGACACTATTAAATGTGTCAAAATAAAGAAAAACATAACTTTGATGTATCCAATATATATACATATATATATATATATATATATATATATATATATATATATATATATATGATAAAACCTGAGCCTAGAAGAAACCACACAACAAGAGAA
Organism: Protopterus annectens; assembly: GCF_019279795.1. Lineage (NCBI taxonomy): Eukaryota > Metazoa > Chordata > Ceratodontiformes > Protopteridae > Protopterus > Protopterus annectens. Next base: position 1,541,509,307 of record NC_056735.1, read on the forward strand.
AAGTAAAAGCAATTGCCATTATCAAGGCCAAGGAACTCAACTAATATGGTAGGATACTTAAGTCAGTAAGCACCAGTCTTGACTGTGAGAGTCATTATAAAGAGTGAATGAGTTCTTATACAAGAAAAAAAAAAATCTGTCTCCCATAAAGACCTTTGGGAAAGGTAAAACCAAAGACCAAGCTGGAGAGAGAATATGTGCATAGGTTCATAGGTTCATACTAGGCTATCTGCCCTGGGGCATTTATAAGCCTAGCCTGATTGTGTTTGGCTTACGCCACCCCTTTATTTGAGTATACTGTGCCCTTTTTAAAGTTTACTTTACTGTGCCTCTGTCTGATAGTGACACGGAAGTAATCCCTGGGACAAACCTACAATCCCCCGTCCACTCATCAAGATTCTTCTTGAAGAGAGTCAGTCAGGTGCTCTGCCTAACATGAATTGGAATTCTATTCCAGAGCGAAGGGAGCCTCTGGGTTATGAATCTGTCCCTCCAGCATGTTCTATTTATTTCTGTGCTGAGGTTCAAGTCCCTCAAGTGCGTGGCTCTAAGGGATTTAGACTTACTGAGGTGGAGCATGTCCATTAATTCTGGGTTGGACATAGCTTTATATGTCAGGCATAGATCACCTCGAAGTAGGCGGTATGCAGCTGAGTAGAGCTGGAGTTTTTTTTAACCGAGCAGCATATGGCATCTGTTTGAGTCCCTTGATCCTCCTGGGGAGGTACTTTTGGGGTCTTTCTAATTGCTGCAGGTGTCGAGTAAGGTACATCCCAAAGGGGGCATTGTATTCTGTGATGGGCCTGATGAGGGATGAATAAAGGGGCATGATTACCTCTCTTGATCTAGATGTGAATCCTTTAATGATGAGGTGGGCTATGTAGAAGGTCTTTCTAACCACTTTGGCAATGTGGTTGTCAAAGGAGAGATTTCTATCAACTTGGGTCCCCAGATCCCTAATTACTTTCTCTGTACTTAATGGGTTACCAACTATGTGGTAATTTGTGGGCACATTGTTTTTGCCAAAGGGTATGACTATACACTTTTTGGCATTTAGCTTTAGACCATGGCTCTGGCACCAGTTATCCGTCTCTGTGATAACTTTTTGAAGGATGTTTATGTCAGCTGGAGAGTCGATTATGGCACCCAGTTTGCAGTCATCTGCGAACTTGGTGAGCCATAGTCCTCCCACGTTGGCCTGTACCTCAGAAAAGTAAATACCGAACAAGAGAGGTCCCAGGACAGAACCTTGTGGTACGCCACTTGTGACTGGTTTTGAGTCTGACATGGCTCCAGCAACTCTGACTCTGTGGGTTCTGTCTTTGAGCCAGTTTGCGACCCATCTTGTGACATAGGGGTTTATATTTAGGCTGGATAGCTTATCTATGATGCCCGAGTGGGGTATTGTGTCAAATGCCTTTGCGAGGTCCAGATAGGCTGTGTGGACTACCTTCCCTTCATCTATGGCCTTGGTGACTGTTTCAAAGAAATCGACCAGGTTCAAAAGGCAGGATCTGCCCTTGACGAAGCCAAATTGGGTACGATCTAGTGTCTGTAGATCCCTAATGTCTTTGTTTATGAGTTCCATGATGATCCTCTCCATAGCCGTGCAGACTAGGCTAGTCAGGCTTATGGGGCGATAGTTTCCAGGGTCCGTAGAGGCGCCACCTTTATGGAGTGGGAACACTGGTGCTGTATGCCATTCTTTGGGCACATATCCTGTAGTGAGGCTGAGATTGTACAGCAGTTTTACTTGAGGGATTAGTTCTTCTTGGAGTTCATGTAGGATGCAACCCGGGACGCCATCTGGTCCCATGGAAACAGTGTTTTTTGCTTTGAAGAGGGCGGCCTTCACCTGAGCATCAGGGATGTTTGGGAGGCTGCACTCTGCCAGGATAGATACTTGCTCTTTTGGGGGGGAGCGGGTGGAGAAGTTTGCACTGAACCTGTCTGCCAGGATATTGGCGATGTCTGTGCGTTCAGTGTATTTTTTGTCATTTAGAATCAACTCAGAACAAGTCTGGGAGTTGCATCCCAGGTTCCTAACATAACTGAAAAAGCCTTATGATTGTCTTTAGTGTCCTGTGCAATTTTTCTCTCGAAGCTGGCCTTGGAGGATTTTATGAGGGATCGTAAATTTTTGCTAGTACTGATCAGAGATGCCTTCCCTTTTAGGGATTTTGCTATATCATGTAGTAGCTTCCTCCTTCTGTTGTACAGTTTATTTATGGCTGGGGTCCACCAGACTGGATGCCTGCCTTTGGATGATTGGGTCTTGATTTTGTTTGGGATAGCATGATCCATGCATTCCTGGAGATGTCCGTAGAATGCGTTTATATAGGATTCTGCAGTTTGGGCCGTAGTTTCCACTGGCCCTGGGGCCTTGAAGGATTCCACTTCAGTTTTGAGAAGTGTGAAGTTCGCTTTTGAGAAGTTTTTCACTGTGGTTTTCTGGGCTGGGGGTGGGGTCGGGATGTGGATATCCAGTGAAATTAATTTATGGTCTGATCTTACCAATGAGGGATATACTTCTGGTATGGAGTATAGAGTCCCCATGTTGGTAATGATCAGGTCTAGTATGTTATCCCCTCTTGTGGGAGTGGTGACTAGTTGTTCCATAGCATCTGAGTTTATAAATTCCAGGAACCTTTGGGCTAAGGTGCTGGGGCTTGAGTAATGCTCCCAGTCTATGTTTGTGTAGTTGAAGTCGCCCAATATAATGGTGTTCGGAGAGATCTTCATGTTCTCCAATGTTTTCAGGAAAGCCGAGTGGGATTCCTGAGTTTGACAGGGTGGTCTGTAGGATGCTATAAACTGAAAAGCAGTCTTGCCCACTGTCAGTTGCACATGGATGGTCTCTGATACTTCATGCAATGCCACTAACCTGGAGGTGCGGATATCCTTGATAAATATGGAAACTCCCCCTCCTTTTGTGGTTCGGTCTGGGTTTTGGAGCCGAAAAGCATGATATGAGGTATAACCTGGTAGTGCTGGGGTGCTCTCTGGAGCCTTGAACCAGGTTTCTGTCACTGCACAGATATCGATGTTCTCCATACTGAGGAGAGCTTCGAGTGCATGCATCTTGAGGTTAAGACTTCTGGCATTTAGCAGCATTACCCTTAGTTTCTTGTTCCTTGTGCTGTCTATCGAGGTGGGTTTGACTTTTGAGCCTTGCCTAAAAAAGGCACTATGGGGGTGGCAAGAGCCTTTGCCAATATCCGGAAGCCCAGGGGTGACAGATGCAAGCCATCCCTAGCGAAGCAACGTGGCTTGTTGAGCATGTCATCCCAGGCTGACAGACATTGGCTCCCCTTTGAATGACACCAAAATTTTAGCCAATTGTTAAAATCAATCATTTTGTCTTTATACTGTGGCATCATTCTAGGTGAGGGTAAGATGCTGCTCAAGGTCAGGGTCTTACTGGCCTGGGCTACATGATCAGAGAGCTCCTCTATGTCTCTTTTCATGTAGTCGAGGGAGGTACATCTCAGGTCATTCACGCCAGCATGTACAATGACTGAGTCATATTTGTATTTGCTTTGGAGTGACCTGAGTGCTTGCGTTATGTGGCGGATCCTAGCACCCGACAGGCAGCTCACTGTGGCCTTCTCTTTATTCAGCCTGGTGAGCGGGAAGTCATTGTGTCTGACAATAGAGTCACCTATTACAAGAGTATCAGGTGTGCTATTCAGCCTTAAGGGCTGTGACTGCTTGGCACACTGACTTTGTGTGCTATGTGTTGTACGTGTTTTGTTTTGGGATAGCGTTTGCTTGGATGTCTGCTTTGGAGGTCTCTGTTGCTTAGGTAGATTTTTATTTAGAGCCTCCGAGTATGTTTTTGTGTTTTTATGTGTTTGGTTCGCTGTTGTGGTGGGACTATGTGATACTGGAATTGTGTTGTGTGAGGTTACCTTCTCCTCCTGACTGGTTACACCAGTTTTGAGATGAGAGAGCTCAGCCTTCAGTTTGGCTATATGGTTGCATCTCTCACATATATTTGAACCTGTTTGGAGGAGGAGAGGGTTGTCCGTGTACATGAGACAGTTGTAACATTGCCTCAGAATTCCCAGATTCATCAGCTGGACTGGAGAGGAAACCATTGACTGACCTTTGGACATGCTAGAGTAATATAGGGAACTGAATTAAAATGGACCAATAGGGGACAAGGTAATTGTAGAGAATATAAGAGTAAGTAGTGCTTATGGTTTATTAGTGCTAACTTGTAAGATTACTTATTTGGACCAGTGAGGGGCCTTAGAATGAGAATATGGTGTTTAATTTGAGCGATAGAGGAGTTCTAAGGGAAAAAGTGATCAGCAGACTTTGTGGAGCCAGGAATAGTTTAGACCCAATTAGACGGCGCTGCCCGATGTTGCGCTATGTGCAAAAATGTGCAAAACCACGCAAAAGAGGGTTTTAAGAGGGGGAGATCAAGGAGTTTGGAATTGACCCAAAATGGCCAATAAAACTACAGTTTCACGGCAGTAACCACTCCCACAGGGGCAGGCAGGCTGCTCAATGTTTATCACTGCCACTGATGAACACAGAGACTTCCCTTTAGCCCAAGCAAACAATGGCCTCCAAGACACTTACAAACAGTTCAGAACAGCAAATCTGTAACTGAACTTTTTTAAATCTCAGAAAAGTGGGAAAAAAGCAAGATTTTTTTTGTTTGTTTTTTTTTTTAAGGAAAGCAGAGGTTCACTAGTATCAACAAGTTAGAACAGTACAGTAAATGACCCCACACTTGAGTGCTAGGCCAGAGACAGATAAAATGCAACTTTTAAGAAAAAAACAATTTTAAAAATAAGTGCACACAGGAAATTCAGTAATCAGCTCTAGGTTGTGTTCTAAATACAGTTACCAACACAGAAATCAAGTTTAACAAGCCAGAAAATGCTCAAAAGTGGGCGGCAATGCAGAAAACTTAACAAATAATATGAAGCAAAATACTTAAAATCTCAAAAGTGTCTCCATTTTTCTCTCAGCGTTTTCTCCTCTTGGTGGGTGCTTCACCAACAGCCAAGTCCAAAAAGACGCCAAAACCACGAGGCAATTGGGCTTTAAGAGAGGGAGATCAAGGAGTTAGGAATTGACCCAAAATGGCCAATAAAACTACAGTTTCAAGGCAGTAACCACTCCCACAGGGGCAGGCAGGCTGCTCAATGTGTATCACTGCCACTGATGAACACAGAGACTTCCCTTTAGCCCAAGCAAACAATGGTCTCCAAGAAACTTACAAGCAGTTCAGAACAACAAATCTGTAACTGAACTTTTTTAAATCTCAGAAAAATGGGAAAAAAGCAAAATATTTTTTTTGTTTTGTTTTGTTTTTGTTAAGGAAAGCAGAGGTTTACAAGTATCAACAAGTTAGAACAGTGCAGTAAATGACCCCACACTTGAGTGCTAGGCCAGAGACAGATAAAATGCAAGTTTTAAGAAAAAAAACTATTTTAAAAATAAGTACACACAGGAAATTCAGTAATCAGCTCTAGGTTGTGTTCTAAATACAGTTACCAACACAGAAATCAAGTTTAACAAGCCAGAAAATGCTCAAAAGTTGATGGCAATGCCGAAAACTAACAAATAATCTGAAGCAAAATACTTAAAATCTCAAAAGTGTATCCTTTCTTCTCTCAGCGTTTTCTCCCTTTGGTGGGTGCATCACCAACAGCCAACAAGTCCGAAAAGATGCCAAAACCACGAGGCAATCGGGTTTTAAGAGAAGGAGATCAAGGAGTTTGGAATTGACACAAAATGGCCAATAAAACTACAGTTTCTAGGCAGTAACCACTCCCACAGGGGCAGGCAGGCTGCTCAATGTGTATCACTGCCACTGATGAACACAGAGACTTCCCTTTAGCCCAAGCAAACAATGGTCTCCAAGAAACTTACAAGCAGTTCAGAACAACAAATCTGTAACTGAACTTTTTTAAATCTCAGAAAAGTGGGAAAAAAGCAAGATTTTTTTTGTTTGTTTTTTTTTTTTAAGGAAAGCAGAGGTTCACAAGTATCAACAAGTTAGAACAGTGCAGTAAATGACCCCACACTTGAGTGCTTGGCCAGAGACAGATAAAATGCAAGTTTTAAGAAAAAAACGATTTTAAAAATAAGTGCACATAGGAAATTCAGTAATCAGCTCTAGGTTATGTTCTAAATACAGTTACCAACACAGAAATCAAGTTTAACAAGCCAGAAAATGCTCAAAAGTAGGTAGCAATGCAGAAAACTCACAAATAATCTGAAGCAAAATACTTAAAATCTCAAAAGTGTCTCCTTTCTTCTCTAAGCGTTTTCTCCCCTTGGTGGGTGCTTCACCAATAGCAAACAAGTTGGAAAAGATGCCAAAACCACAAGGCAATCGGTTTTAAGAGAAGGAGATCAATGAGTTTGGAATTGACACAAAATGGCCAATAAAACTACAGTTTCAAGGCAGTAACCACTCCCACAGTGGCAGGCAGGCTGCTCAATGTTTATCATTTACACTGATGAACACAGAGACTTCCCTTTAGCCCAAGCAAACAATGGTCTCCAAGAAACTTACAAGCAGTTCAGAACAACAAATCTGTAACTGAACTTTTTTAAATCTCAGAAAAGTGGGAAAAAAGCAAGATTTTTTTTGTTTTTTTTTTAAGGAAAGCAGAGGTTCACAAGTATCAACAAGTTAGAACAGTGCAGTAAATGACCCCACACTTGAGTGCTTGGCCAGAGACAGATAAAATGCAAGTTTTAAGAAAAAAACGATTTTAAAAATAAGTGCACATAGGAAATTCAGTAATCAGCTCTAGGTTATGTTCTAAATACAGTTACCAACACAGAAATCAAGTTTAACAAGCCAGAAAATGCTCAAAAGTAGGTAGCAATGCAGAAAACTCACAAATAATCTGAAGCAAAATACTTAAAATCTCAAAAGTGTCTCCTTTCTTCTCTAAGCGTTTTCTCCCCTTGGTGGGTGCTTCACCAATAGCAAACAAGTTGGAAAAGATGCCAAAACCACAAGGCAATCGGATTTTAAGAGAGGGAGATCAATGAGTTTGGAATTGACCCAAAATGGCCAATAAAACTACAGTTTCAAGGCAGTAACCACTCCCACAGTGGCAGGCAGGCTGCTCAATGTTTATCATTTACACTGATGAACACAGAGACTTCCCTTTAACCCAAGCAAACAATGGCCTCCAAGAAACTTACAAACAGTTCAGAACAGCAAATCTGTAACTGAACTTTTTTAAATCTCAGAAAAGTGGGAAAAAAGCAAGATTTTTTTTTTGTTTTTTTGTTTTTTTTTAAGGAAAGCAGAGGTTCACAAGTATCAACAAGTTAGAACAGTGCAGTAAATGACCCCACACTTGAGTGCTAGGCCAGAGACAGATAAAATGCAAGTTTTAAGAAAAAACGATTTTAAAAATAAGTGCACACAGAAAATTCAGTAATCAGCTGTAGGTTGTGTTCTAAATACAGTTACCAACACAAAAATCAAGTTTAACAAGCCAGAAAATGCTCAAAAATAGGCGGCAATGCAGAAAACTTAACAAATAATCTGAAGCAAAATACTTAAAATCTCAAAAGTGGCTCCATCTTTCTCTCAGCGTTTTCTCCTCTTGGTGAGTGCTTCACCAACAGCCAAGTCCGAAAAGGCGCCAAAACCATGAGGCAATCGGGTTTTAAGAGAGGGAGATCAAGGAGTTTGGAATTGACCCAAAATGGCAAATAAAACTACAGTTTCAAGGCAGTAACCACTCCCACAGGGGCAGGCAGGCTGCTCAATGTTTATCACTGCCACTGATGAACACAGAGACTTCCCTTTAGCCCAAGCAAACAATGGCCTCCAAGAAACTTTCAAACAGTTCAGAACAGCAAATCTGTAACTGAACTTTTTTAAATCTCAGAAAAATGGGAAAAAAGCAAGATTTTTTTTGGTTTGTTTTTTTTTAAGGAAAGCAGAGGTTTACAAGTATCAACAAGTTAGAACAGTGCAATAAATGACCCCACACTTGAGTGCTAGGCCAGAGACAGATAAAATGCAAGTTTTAAGAAAAAATTATTTTAAAAATAAGTGCACACAGGAAATTCAGTAATCAGCTCTAGGTTGTGTTCTAAATACAGTTACCAACACAGAAATCAAATTTAACAAGCCAGAAAATGCTCAAAAGTTGACGGCAATGCAGAAAACTAACAAATAATCTGAAGCAAAATACTTAAAATCTCAAAAGTGTCTCCTTTCTTCTCTCAGCGTTTTCTCCCCTTGGTGGGTGCATCACCAACAGCCAACAAGTCCAAAAAGATGCCAAAACCACGAGACAATCGGGTTTTAAGAGAGGGAGATCAAGGAGTTTGGAATTGACCCAAAATGGCCAATAAAACTACAGTTTCAAGGCAGTAACCACTCCCACAGGGGCAGGCAGGCTGCTCAGTGTTTATCACTGCCACTGATGAATACAGAGACTTCTCTTTAACCCAAGGAAACAATGGCCTCCAAGAAACTTACAAACAGTTCAGAACAGCAAATCTGTAACTGTACTTTTTTAAATCTCAGAAAAGTGGGAAAAAAGCAAGATTTTGTTGTTTTTTTTTTTTAAGGAAAGCAGAGGTTCACAAATATCAACAAGTTAGAACAGTGCAGTAAATGACCCCACACTTGAGTGCTAGGCCAGAGACAGATAAAATGCAAGTTTTAAGAAAAAAATTATTTTAAAAATAAGTGCACACAGAAATTCAGTAATCAGCTCTAGGTTGTGTTCTAAATACAGTTACCAACACAGAAATCAAGTTTAACGAACCAGAAAATGCTCAAAAGTAGGCAGCAATGCAGTAAACTTAACAAATAATCTGAAGCAAAATACTTAAAATCTCGAAAGTGGCTCCTTTCTTCTCTCAGCATTTTCTCCTCTTGGTGGGTGCTTCACCAACAGCCAGCAAGTCCGAAAAGATGCCAAAACCACAAGGCAATCGGGTTTTAAGAGAGGGAGATCACGGAGTTTGGAATTGACGCAAAATGGCCAATAAAACTACAGTTTCAAGGCAGTAACCACTCCCACAGGGGCAGGCAGGCTGCTCAATGTTTATCACTGCCACTGATGAACACAGAGACATCCCTTTAGCCCAAGCAAACAATGGCCTCCAAGAAACTTACAAGCAGTTCAGAACAGCAAATCTGCAAATGAACTTTTTTAAATCTCCGAAACGTGGGAAAAAAGCAAGATTTTTTTTTGTTTGTTTTTTTTAAGGAAAGCAGAGGTTCACAAGTATCAACAAGTTAGAACAGTGCAGTAAATGTCCCCACACTTGAATGTTGGGCCAGAGACAGAAAAAATGCAAGTTTTAAGAAAAAAAACGATTTTAAAAATAAGTGCATACAGGAAATTCAGTAATCAGCTCTAGGTTGTGTTCTAAATACAGTTACCAACACAGAAATCAAGTTTAACAAGCCAGAAAATGCTCAAAAGTAGGCGGAAATGCAGAAAACTTAACAAACAATCTGAAGCAAAATACTTAAAATCACAAAAATGGCTCCTTTCTCCTCTCAGCGTTTTCTCCTCTTGGTGGGTGTTTTACCAACAGCCAACAAGTCCGAAAAGATGCGAAAACCACGAGGCAATCGGGTTTTAAGAGAGGGAGATCAAGGAGTTTGGAATTGACCCAAAATGGCCAATAAAACTACAGTTTCAAGGCAGTAACCACTCCCTCAGAGGCAGGCAGGCTGCTCAATGTTTATCACTGCCTCTGATGAACACATCAGTTACTTCACCAGGATAGTCTTAACATGGATGCTGAGGCAGACACTACAGATGCTCAGGGCTAAGCTGCTTGAGTTCCATTACTTTGCAGTCAAGGACTCCAGTTGCTGTTAGAACACATGAGTATCTGCTAATGCTTGGACTCAAACATGAGTTCAGCTGTTCAGCTGCCACATGCAATTGCTCGCGTGTTTTACAGAACAAAATCAGGAAATGCTGGTGGGCTAGGTAAGTCAAGAAGGGAAGCAAGGAGGAGGCTTTAGATTTATGGAGGAAAAGGGGATTTTAGGTTTAGGATGTGACTGGAACTTTAGGTTTAAGGAAGGGGAATGGGATTTTAGGGTTAGGGAGCAATTAGTACATTACGTTTAGGGAAGGGAGGGAGGTTTTAGGTTTAGGGAGCAATCAGTCTATTAGGCTTAAGGAGGGAATGGGGATTTTAGGTTTAGTGAGTGATCATGAATTTAGGTTTAGGGAAGGGATGGGAGGGAGATTTTTGGTTTAGAGAACAATTGGTACATTAGATTTAGGGAGGGGAGTTTAGGTTTAGAAAGTGATTGGAAGTTTAGATACAAGGAATGTAGGAGGCTTTAAGGTTTAGATAGTGATTGGTACATTAGGTTTAGAGAGTAGAGGTGGATTTTAGATTTAAGGAGAAACTGGCTGTTTAGGATTATGGATTGAGTGGGAGTTATTAGGGTAAGGATCAGGGTTCTACTAGGTATGGAAAATATCAGGCTTTGGAAGGGACACAAGTTAATAAGCATTAAAGTACTTGTCAAAATAAGCGAGGGGCAGTAAGAATGTGTGTCTCGAGCAAATGTGTCTCAAGCACACACAGTGCACCTATACTGAGGAAGTAAATAAACTACAGTATAAAAAGGATTCTCCCACCTGGTTTCAATGTTCCATATTAACCATGACTGACATCAAACTATGTTCAGGACTCCACATTCCATGATACGTCACAGAAATGCCATAACAACCTATAGGCACAAAATGTCTGAAAAGGGGTCCAGTTTTACCATCATCTAGAAAGGAACCCAAAGATCTACACCATAAAAATGGAGACTAAGGGAATGAGATTCATGACAAGTTACTGATGACATTTTTGTTGAGTGCTTAATAATGAAGGAGACATCGCTTTATTTATTTAAGATTTGATAACTGGTGTAAAGAACTGATCACTCCGCTTAGAATACATTTTCAACAAAATAAATTGCAGTGAAAATGTAGTATATGCACTTTTAAATACAACAAAATTTCAAAAAGTCTGACCATAATGAATAAGTACTGTGGTATAAAAAATGTGCAATCATATAGAAAAATCAAAAATATAAAGAAGTACAGTTTCAAATTATATATCAAGATGTTAAATGTAAGATACAACATTTTTCCACATTTAGAAAAAAAATCAGCTCCTGTACTTTTGAGGGGTAAAGGCCTCACTATCAGCCAACAGACTTATGTTTGAGTAGTGGCTTGTAGGTCTGTTGACATTGGCAGGGGAGATTGTAGGGGCAGCTTAAGTCTATGCATATCTCTCAAGTGTACACATTTTTGCAGCATGTCCAGATTTTTGCTTCAGATATTTGGTCTGTTTGTCATAAACTCTGTGGTTCTCTGACAAATCACAGAGGATTGAAGTCACTAAATAATGACCAAATAATGACATAATATTTCAGTTTCAAACCTCATAACCTTCAGAAAATGTATGCAGACAGAAATCCTGTTATTCTAGCAGCTTTCTAAGTTTTGTAAGAGCAATGTTTAAAATTTGTCCCTATTTCGGACCTTTATTCCCCCATTATTTTAGGCTTTGCCCAGGTTTCTTGCATATGGAAGTTGAGAGGTATGAATCTATGACCCTTAGATGAGGGTTAGCAGACCCAGAAATGACCATGGGGAATGTGCGCAAGTTATTAATCCACACTGAAGAATGCTTTCACTCGGGTGCACTGATGCATATGCGCACAGACAAGAAAGTCATGGTAGTCCCTCTAGTGAGGTGGGGCACATGCCTCCAGTCCAGCTAACGAATAAGACTATAAACAGAAAACACATGATGGCTGTTTGTGCAATGGCTCCTGTGGCTAATCCTCACCTAATATCAGCTGATTTTCACCCAGCAGTAGCTGACTCTCACCTATTGGCATTGATTCTGATTCAGCATTAAATGGCTCTTACCCAACAACAACTGTCTTTTGCCCAAAAGCAGCTTACCCAAAGCAGCTGGCAAATACACAACAGTAGTAGCTCTGGCTAAATAGAAACCACAGCTGACTTTCACGCAATGCTAGCTGATAGTTATCTAACTGCATATGACTCTTGCCAACAGCCGACAACTTTCACTAAACGGCAGTTTGCTGCTGTTAAAGAGAAATCACTAGACCTACAGACACTAGGATCTTTTCATTTTCATCTGACAAAAATGACACATCTGTTCCCTAAATCCAGACTACATTTGCAAAGTATACTTGCCCAAAGTCTTATGCTCGATTGCCTCTAAGCTTGTATTAAATATAAGAGGCAATAACAAACATGAGTATACTGCACATAAGGACGATACAAAATTTCAGTGAAGCTGTCTTAATTTATACCTGGCATTTGTTAATAAATGTATTGAACCTATGTCTTCAGAGTGTGTAAATGCATTGTTTACAGCTATGTATTGTATCATTAGAGCTGTATTCCTTATGAGAGATACAAAAATAAGTTTAACTGTTAAATAGCAGTTAACAAAGTAAACATAATAATCTGTAGAAAAAAGTCAAAACTTCTCGTAGCTGCTTGTTCTGCCTACAGTTTCAAGGAAAATGAATGAGGAAAGGAATGTGTTTAACTTAGCAGTCTGTCTTTACCCATACTAGGTTAAAGAAAAGAGAGGAAGAATGACAAATCCAGATATTCAACCTCCTTCCTGTAAGCAGAGCGTGTAAAGAGGTGACTTCAGGGTAGCATAAGAAATAATCTCAGAGGGTGGTCAAAAACCTGTGTATACATGTCTGCTTTAGTTAATATTTACAGAAGTGCTAAATCATTCTTTTGTTTAAACACTAGTGGTAGGATGGAGAAATTCAAGGTAATGCTTTCTCAGCCTAGGATGACACAGATTCCTGAAAAGAAGTACTGAGATACTACCTTCAAATTGCAGTTAGTATCCCAGAGTTTAAACTAGCTTATTTGAAAGGTGATTTGTAAGAAAGACTACTGAAAGAAATATTAAGAAACCCAAATAAAATTATATTTTTAATTAACCAATACTTTGTTTCACATTTTAAATAACAGTGGTCTGAATATTATTTTTACTTTTTGCCTAATATTTAAGAAAAAAAACTTAGAAAAATAATGCAGTTAAATAGATCTTGAAAAGGTTATATCAGAGGTGCATGCATTTTTTTATTGTTTACAAACAGCTGCACTCCCTGCTGAGACATAAACAACATTCCATTTTTTTCACTAAATTGAGCAGCGAGCCTGGGTTATCAGATGGAGAAGAACAAGATCTTTCAGGAACTGCTATTATTTCATTAGAAGAGAAAGCCAGTTACTATACTGTAATATGGCCTCCAAATAAGATGACTGCATATTGATGTAATATGAGGAGAGCTTAGTGTGCTCATTTCATTTTCAGAATTTATAGGTGCTGCGGTAGCGTTGTCGCCTCACAGTAAGACACTGTCCAGTTCGACTCTCAGCTAGAGCGTCTTCTGTCTGGAGACATGCATGAATGGGCGTTCCTTCGTTGAAAGTTGTGCGTCAGACCTGGCAAGTCAGTACGTAAAAATCTACTGCCAATCATTAGCAGACCGGAGTTCCGCTGTGGCAACCCCAAACTGGGAAAAGCCAAAAGATACAACAATAATAGTTACCCCATAACATGTATACTCATGTACAAATATTGTAACTAGACATAAAAAGCAACATGATGAGAAATACTAATCCTTCATTGTACATCTGCTTTAGTCTCAGGTATTGACAAGGTCTTGGTAGTTTTGTCAAGTGTCTAATAAAGAGACCACATTACTTTATTTTATGTGCGTTTGTTGAAATATATGTTTATTTATGGGTCCTTCTCTGAGGTATTCATCTAAAAAGAGGTGTTGTACAGTTTAGTAGTGAAGCAAGTAGCAGAAGTGGAGAATATATAACATATTGGCTGGGTTCCTAACAGGAAACAGAGACAATCAAAGGGGCATGCACACTTCTGTAATGAAGGCAAAACAAATATTAATGTGTCTCAACTGGTAACATGACTGCATCTGAATACAAAGAATGAGGGTTTTAGTTCCAGGTTAGGAATTGGCTCATACTTCAAAAATATTTGCGTCAGAGAAAAGCATAAAGATAGCACTGTGCCAGAAGGCTGGACAGCTCTATTGATGAGATGTTAAACTATGATTTCTTCTATACCAGTTTGGAGTTGTTGTTGCAGTGTTAGGCATCCAGTTGGGTATAAAAGAAAATAGGGAAACAGATTATTTCAGTATCCTTTTAATTTGCTTTTTAACCAAATAAACCTACTTGGTACAAATGTCTCTTTTCAGGAGTGAGCAGAGAGCAATGTCTAGATTTTTTGATTTGCATAGTCTGTAGTATTCTGTGGTATTCTGTAGTATTCTATAGTATTCTATAGTATTCTGGCATGAGCAAATGCCTCAGGAATAGACTCTTTGCACTTTACCAGAGATGAACAAGTGTGAAAAAAACAGTTCCACAGAAAGGACATAAGAGTAATATGCATCTGAGGAGATGATTAGGTCTAGAACCAAAAAATTATTGAAGAACACTTATTGTTATTTTGCTTGTTTACCAGATCGGAGGAGTATTTTGTGAACTCATTTCAACCACAGTCACTATAACATTAAATGTCTTTGAACATTACACTGAACTTAAGGATATTACATTGATACTCAGCATTGTAGGATGGCATTACCGATTTACATTGCACTGCAAACATAAATCTTCCTTAGGTCACCTGTAGAGCATGATCCTGGATATTACATTAGTTATACTACACAAAATGATCACAGCACATCTTTATGCACAGGTGAGAACATCTTGGTGGATGGGTATTACAGGAAATATACTCTATATTTAGCTGGGGAAGAGATGAGACTCGAGATTGTAACACCGGGGAAATACTGCCAGTCCAGCTATCTGGAATTTTGTGGATAGTCTTGTGTCATTTGTGAATATTAATATGATTCATATGCTTGTCTAACAAATGTAAGAGAACTATATGTTATGTGTATATTAAGCTACCGGTGCAGAAGTGTGTGTTGAACTGTATGTTATGAACTGAGCTTCAAAAATGTCACCACAGTGTACCCTTCTGGAAAAGAACAGAGATGTATATAAACTAAATACCTGTGCAAATGTATGTGTTGATACTAGAAACTGGAACATACAGAGTTAACTTGCAAACCCTCAAGGAAATATGTGGAAATTGTTTTACAATTTTGTTATCTCAGTTTCAGTGCAGCAAGCAGACAATGTCTAGAGCTAGAGGTTTTCCTATTGTCTTGAAACAGAAATAATTACTAGGTTTCAAATGTAAAAGTGCTTAATTGTTTTATGACTTCCAGTTCTAGGCAAACATTTGAGAGGTATGTATTTTTCACAGAGAAATGTTAAATTTTGTAAGAGTAATATGCATCTGAGGAGATGATTAGGTCCAGAACCAAAATATTATAAAAGAACACTTGCAGTCTCATCAGTTCTGAAACAGTGCAGCACCACCAGAGAGAGTGCAGAAATTAAATAAACCTTCTGAATCATGGAATACTCTGACATATTAAAATGAAATGCCATAGTTATTATTATTATTTTGCTGGTTTACCAGATTAGGGGAGTATTTTGTGAACCCTTTTCAGTCACAGACAGTCACTATAACATTACATGTCTTTGAACATTATAACTTACGGATTTTACATTGATAATCTGCAATGCAGGATAGCATTACCGATTTACATTGCACTGCAAACATAAATCTTCCTTAGGTCACCTACAGAGCATGATCCTGGATATTACATTAAACTTTACGATTATATTGCACAAAATGATCACAGCACATCTGTATGCACAGGTGAGAACATCTTGGTGGATGGGTATTACAAGAAAGATGCTTTCTATTTAGCTGGAGAAGAGATGAGACTAGAGATAAGCATAATGTGTCTGGTTTATACAGCCATTATGTGAGTAATCTGTGAAGACGGCTATATGTAAACAATTACAAGGAGATAATACATGGTAAGACTAAACAGTGGAAGGTAGAGATAAGACTAGAAATGAACTCAGAGACTGTATCCAGATTTGCATGAATTTTTGCTCTGATGATTAGCAGAGGGTATTTTGGTGAAGGGGAGTTGTCACTCAAATTAGCTGAGGAAAATCAAATAAATGATAAATAAAACATAAAAGAAACAATAATGAAAATTGCAGTGGTCTAAGTGCATTGGATGACCTAGGGGAGGTAAGAGTCAAGAATATGGACATATACTGTAAATCACAGTCAAGAATATGGATGTATGTCACAGTCAAGTATATGGACATATATCACAGTCAAGAAAATGAGAAGGGAAAAGAAAAGAGTCTGTCAAATGAAAGAGATAAGAGGAATAACTAAGTGGCTGGGGGGAGATGGTCTGGAACCAAGACGATGATTGAAAAACCTTTTGTTCCTATTGTTAACATAAATGGGTGTTTGAGATTAACATTTTGTGACATGCTGTTATTGATGCACCTCTTGACTCTCACCCACCAGCAGTTTCTTAACATGTCACCTGCCATCTGATTCTGTGAAAAGGATGCATATCATAGCCAGGATACTTAATGGGAAATAGTTGAGAGACTAAGGCAGTGCAGCTAACATTGATTACTGCCATTGTGGTTAGATTAACCGGAAGAGTCCAGGGGCTGATCTTAAAGGTGATCACAGATCCTTAATGAAAATCTTTGGGCAAACCAATTCAGTTTGCTGGGTAAGGGTTGACAAAGAAGCATATCATTTTTCTTTTTTCTTTCTTTAAAAAAAAAAAAAAAAAAACATTAAAATTAATTACAATGGGAAAATGTTATTGAACTTATCTGGTGTATCACAGATTTCCAGAGGACAGAACATAAAGCTGTTTTTTATTTTATTTCCATAAGGCAGTTTATGTAGATATATTTTCAGTTTAAATAACTATGTTTGTTATCTATGAAATGTCCCACCTAGGTTTTATTTTTTCAAGTCAAGAGGAAATTAATACAGAAAATGTAAGGTATGCATTTGAAACAACTCTTTAATATATATATATATATATATATATATATATATAAATATATATATATATTATTGCAAGCACAGATGGTATTTTCTTATATGTAATAGACATTGCATTTTAAGCAAAGGTCATTGCTCTTCAATAGTGTGCATAGAGTGTAACTAATATGTGCATAGCTAAACAATACTTTGCAAATATAGATAGGTTAGCCAGATATATATTAAATAAATACATACTTGTGTGAGCCTACATGAACACACACACACACACACGCACACGCACACATAATAAATAAATTTATATATGGATATGAGCATATTTTTTATAAATTTCTGATTATGTAAAAATATTTCACTACTTAGCAAATGTAAACAGAAGTCTGGAAGTTACAGACAAATGCATGTGCATATAACATGGGGGTTAGTATATATTATAGTTTTAAAATTTAAGCACATATTAATGACAACTGTCAAAAAAAACAAATATAGATATCTTCCAAATAAACTGTAGGAGCATAACTCTTTTTTTTATTTCTGTATAAAATGGGGCTAAAATTAGATTTTTACAATTAAGTCTGGACATGCACTACATGTAGTAATGCACTGCAACTATATCAATCAGACCAAAAGATGATGATGCATTTCCCATGCTGGATTCTTTTCTAAGATATAAAGGGACAAGGAGAGCAGCACTGTTTATGAAGCAGAGTCCCAGACATGCCATATGACATTTGTGACCATTTATATGCTATGGTGGGAAAATCAGCAAGAGTCAGATTATTATACCCTGCTGTACAGTGTAGTAAGGAATTCTGCCACTGCAGTAACTTACTCTATTAATTGCAAGTCCTTAGATGTTCAGCATGTTGATCACTGCTGCAAAAGTCTCAGCTATATGGGCTATATCCTCCCAGCTTCAAAATCTTCACTGCACCTTCCTTGCACCCAGACTGTCAGGCACCTTCAGTGGAGCTGGTGAACAGACAAGTTTGGGAGCCAAGGCCTCAGAGCTTTACTGCTACCAAAGGGTACACTCCTCTGAAACTTCCGAGGATCAATTGTCGGCTTGTGCTGTTCCTTTGCTGGGAAGATAGATGCCCTTTAGGAAAAATAAAACTTTCATTTAATCATTTTATTTATTATTTATACTTTTCTCTTCAAGAAGGTTATTTTGAAGCTAAGAGTTTGTGTTTTAATGGACTGTCATGAGACTTTACTGTACTTTTAAACAGAAGCACTCTTTATTTCTGCCAGATAAGAAGTTGTTTAAAGTAACTGAGAAACGTTTTATTTCCTGTGGAAAAAGTGTGTTTATTTTAGTTTGTGAGGTTGGCATAGTGTTTTAAAATGCTTTTTAATGTGTATGCCTGGCCTGGGACAAAAAAGTGACTTTTTAAAGACTTTTTATTTTTACTGGCATTTTCAACTTGTTTTCCCTGGGAAAGAAGCACCATCCTTGGAGTGACTATGAAACCAACTGTCAATATCCCAACTGGCTGTTTTTCAACCCACAAAAAGAAAAAAAGTTATGCAAACAGCCTTTGTCACCACAGCAGGCTAGCAATTTGTCTCAGCCACAGGTGAATGGTTCTGCTTTGGCCATTTGTTGTATCTCAGACACTCGAGTTTTACTCCAAATCCCTCAGGTGTAGCACTTTCAACCGCTATAGAATGGGTGGTAGCCATATCCTCTGCAGCTTTTCTGGTTCACTCAGTGGGCAATGGAGGCCACTCTTGTTGGTCTTGGGAGAGGGAACAGGGAAGTCTTTCCTTGTTAGAATGATGTGTTCATCCCTAGGGAAGCTGCTGCTGCTTCTACTAACACTTTTGGCTCTGTTTTTCCTGTGAAAAAGAAGCAAAAAACTTAGCATGTATCTACTCCTCCTCAAATGTCCTTAGACTGGGGTAGTTTACTGGGTATATCTTGAATTTAATTTGGGCTATTGATCCTTCTTGTAAGGTAGTTTCCGGTAACATAAGAAAGAATACTTCCTCTACTGAAGAGATTCAAGATGCTGAATCTGGATAGGAGGTTGAAGGGACAGATAAAGGGGAGTTCTGATTCAGACTCAAGTGAGAGCACAGTTTCTCATTCTCCCTATGGGGAGGTTCTTTTTGTCTGAAACTGTTTCTAGAATGTGCTAGTGTTTTCAGTGAAAGAAAGCTGAGGTTTCTCAGCCTGTCAGCAACTACCATGAGCTGTAATAGGAGTTTGAAGAACTTGCACCCACTCCTTCTGTTCTCTCAGTTTTGGAGGATGCAAGTGTTACTGCCTGAAATTTTCTTGACAGTCAAACAGCTGCTTCTAAAAACAGGAAGATAGGATTTATAAAGTTCCTCAGTCTTTTTAGTTCTAATACACTTTTCCCAAACCTGATCAAACAGCCATAACTTTAGTTAATAATTCTGCTGCTAAACACTTAGTTCCAATCATGTTATATACATCTGCAAATTTGATTTTCAGAATTTTGAATTGTTAGGTGCATATGTTAAGGTTTGTCGGCATTAATTGTGAAAGTATGAGGGATGTTTTATTTGTAGTTTCTTCTTGTGAGAAGAAATCTGCTTTAAATGATTTAATTTCTTCAACTGTTCAAGTCACTACTCATTGTATGCATTATATGTATGACTCTGTTGATATGTCTTCATGGACTGTGGCCTCTGATGCTGTTTTGAGGAGGTTTGTCTGACCACATTCTCAGAAGCCCCCATGTGATGTTAAGCATGAGATTTTAAATTCTCCTTTGGATAAAGATTTAGGTTTCTGGCCTCTCTGCTTCAGAGGTGGTCACAGAGTGTGAATAACAGAGTAAACTGATACAGAAAATCTCTAACATTTTTAACCCTCCTTTTCTAATTTTTTTCCAAGGAATTCTATAATTTCTCATTTATTTTTGGTAAGAAAAAAATAATAAGTCAACAAAATGCAGGTGAACAGATGTTTAAGAAGAAATGGCAAGGATTTTCCAAGATGAATCCTGGAAACTCCAACTGCAAGGACAGTCCCATAAGTCAAAATGGATAGCTAAGAGACTTTGTTCTCTCCTCCCACCCTGGCACCCCCTTTTGCCTGAATCTCCAGTTTTCCCTTTGTCAATAGATAGTTTCAGACAGATGATATCTAAACATCATTCATCAAGGTTACAGGTTGGAGTGGGAGGAAATTTCTCCTTTCTAGGGAGTAATTCCTCATACTCCAGACCACACTCTTTTGTTTCCACCTGTCCTTCATCACATGCTGTTCAGGGAAGTGATAAAACTAGATCTCTCTTCCTAGGTGGCTAGGTGGGAAAGTTATTTATTTTTTAAGGGTGTTTTTGTACCAGTTAAAGAAAATGAGACCAATTATGGATCTTTCTTTCCTAAATCTGCCTGTGATATTGCCTAAATTCAAACTTATGTCTTTTTGTGATATGTCCTATTACTTCTTCTTCCTCATTTAAATTTTCAGTTAACACTAGATTTAAAACATGCTTGTCATCACATCCCTAATCATTCAGATTTCACGTGTTTATTAAGGTTTTGTGTGTTTGAATAACATTATCAATTCTGTGCCCTACCCTTTTGACTAACCATTACACCAAGAGTATTCTCAAAGTGCCTATCTCCAGTTATAGCTCATTGTAGGCTACAGGGTGTCCAAATTTTTCCATATTTAAATAATTTGTTTATCTTTGCAGAGTCATTTTCAAAGTGTCAGAAATCTCTCTCTTGGGTTAGAAATCTCTTACACAAGCTGGGATTCCATGAGAACATTCAAAAATCCTTCTTGACTCCTTCTCATAGGATTGTGTTTCTGGGATGTCAACTAGACACCACGGTTCAAAGAGCTTTGCTTCCACTGGAAAAATAGATCTATATCAAGATAAGTGTTCCACTCAGACTTTGGTCACAATGAGGACATACCTCAGGATTTTTGGTCTCATGGCTTCTATGATTCTCATGATACCCCTGGCAAGACTCCACATGAGATCCACAGGACATATTCAAGTGACTGCAGATTATACCACAGTCATCTGGTACATCAATAACAAACAGAACCAGGTCATACCCCCTTTACAGACTAGCCATCTTAGCTTTGGTTATCGTTTCACAGCTCAGTCTCACTCTGCAGGCATCTTAATTCTGTCAGAGCATAACTGTGTGGCAGATAAGCTGAGCAGAACAAGGGTAGACACTCATAAATGAAAGCAAAATCAGAGAATCTTCCAAGATTTGATCCCCTGTGTGGACTTCCTGAAGTAGACCTTTTTGCCTGTTCTCTGAACAATCAGCTGGAACATTCTGCTCCAATGCTCCATGGAAGAAAGCCTGAAAGGACAGATGCCTTTTGTTTTCCTTGGAGAAGAATTTTCCTGTATGCTTGTCCATCCTTTCCACTAATATCCAGGGTACTTCTGAAGATTCAGAAATAATCCACCAAGATCATAGTGACAACTGTGGCCCTCCCTTCTTTTGGAATGCCAGGGGTAATTACCACAGGCTTTGTCACGCACTCGATCTACTTATACAAGAAAAAGTATGTTTGATACATCCCAACTGAAAATTACCAAATGTAAAAGAATTTCTAGTTGGTGACATCAGCTTAACTAACATCCATTCAGGGATAGTTGCTCTTTTGTTTTACAATATTTGTGTGAATTGCTATCCTATTGCCTTTCTTACTCCTCTATCAAGGTTCATTTATTGGTAATTTCATCATGTCTGCCTATGGATCCTCCTCTTAAAAATCCAGTCTCATGTCAAAATGGCTTTGAAAGGGGTTTTGCATTGGTGACCTCCAAGAAAACAGGTGGCCCTTCCTTGTGATCTTAATTATATGTTAAAGAAGCTAACACTTGCTCCATTTGAACTAGTTAACCTGGCTGAAAAGTTCTTAACAAGAAATGCAGTTTTACTGATTGCTCTGACCTCTGGAAAAAGAGTATTTGAGTTGTCTGCTTTTATGGTGAGTCACCCCTCCCTTCATTTTCCACAGGGATAGGGTCTCTTTGAAAAATAATCCTTCTTTTATGCCTAAATGTTATCTGAGCCTAAGTTAAGCCAAACTATCTATCTCCCCATTTTCTTTCATGAACCCAAAAATGAGGGAAAAAGGATACTCTGTACTTTGGATGTCCACAGCCAACTTAGGTATTATCTTGACAGAACTAAATATTTTATATGTTTGATTATTTGTTTGTTTTTAATTAAGCCAAGTCAAAAGGACAACCTGTGCCAAAACAGACTGTTTCCAAATGGCTGTCTAAAGCCATTAACTTTTGTTATACTTATCACAACAAAACTATTATAGGCAGAGTCTAGACCCCACTTTACCAATTCCTTTGCTTCATCTATGACTTTTTTGAGAGGGTTGGATTCTACAAGTAATCTAGAACCATAACTTTGTCCTATGTAAATACCTTTACAAACCACTATAAACTTGAATCCTTCTCTAAGTCCTGATCAAGCTTTGCTAAGACAATTCTCCACGGGCTACAGGACTTTTCATTTTCCACTTCCCAAATGTACTAAGCTATGGTAATTTATCCATATAGCTAAGGATAACGAAGTAGTGATCAATATGATGAACATAGTACAGTTGTGTAAATAAAACATACCATAAAGTAGATGTTCAAATAATCACTGCTGCAGTAGCCTCCCTCTCCCCCTTCCACCTTGTTTTTTTTTTTATTTTGATGTGTTGTTTATGCCAGGGTGTGTTCATGTATTTTTTTATTGTTCCTAGCACTGTCCTTTCAGGGCTAAGCCTCCTTCTTTCTGTTGGCAGGAAAGCAACAAAGGGATTGGCACTCATTCTTGTCTTTTAGTTAGCTCAGCTTGAGCTACTTCACAGTTTGGGTGTGTGGAAGATGCCCTGAAGCTTTGGAAGCTGGCCAGCTGTTACATCCTTGGCAGGATATTACCCATATAGTTAAGCAGCAGTGATCATTCAAACATCTGTTGTTTTGGTAATTTTACTCACACGACTGTACTTTATCACACTTTGAGTAAGAATCCAATAAATCAAGCCAAGATGACACTTTCAAGTTGAGCTAGTTTTATTCCTACATTAATAACTTGGCATTTTTCCCATTGTTACTATGAAATAAAGTGTTCATTCTCAACAAGATCTGAGAGACAATTGACAGTATAGCTGTGAACAAAACAGATTACTTTTTCTGGCTTTCTTCCTTTCTTCTCTCTCTCTGTTTTTCTTGTCTTTATTTCTCTCTCTCTTTTTGTCTGTTTTCTTTCTTTTTCTGTTCAGACATTTGGAAATGTTGATTGAATGTCCACTTGAAAGTGTTGTAATGCATCAGGTGATAATTTAAAGAGTATGCAAAAGCCATGGTATTCAATAAAATATGCGAGAATTGAAAAAATGGATATAAGCATGCGAGAAATAATATGTCTACATTCACAAGTTGATTTGACTTCACCACATAAAAATCTGGTAAAAATATGGACTGACAGGTAACACTTGTGCATACATTGCTCACTGTACTGCATTTGTTTGGTGAGACCTAACTGGTTAATTGGTGCTTTTAATCTGCCACAATTATATCCCCAAAATTCTGAGATATGGTTGCTGGACATATTCTCACAATAGGTCCCATAAGGAGCACCAGAAGCAGATGGATTGCAGAACTTGCTTTTGAGCTTTTGCAAAGAATTCATATCTGAGAATTAATTTTCTGTCTTTTATGTCCTGAAAAACTGAAGTAGTTTTGGCTCACATAGGCAGTTCTGTTTGGTCATCAAAACAAACATGTAAATTGAACATAGACAGGTGCATAATAAAAGAATACTACAAATATTTACCTTTTACCTTTTTAAAGATAAGTAATGTTTATATTTTGCATTTTACTTTATTTTAGGTAAACTATATCAGCCATTTTTTATTAGCACTCTATTAGCGTTCAGTGCTTGGCATCTACGTATGACTGCAATGGAATGCAAGGATTTTGTCAGGTCATGGGTAACCTTGATGTATTTAACCTATCCAGCATACTTTGAGAAAGTTCATTTCCTTTTCAAAGTTTTGTTGAGGATGTAGCTTCTATTCATTGACATGTAGGCGGAGACACTGACATCAACCCCTCAGAAACATGCCTCATTTTGTAATGCTTAAGGCCATCCAGACTTGCTTTTACATTCTAAATCCTTAAAGAAAAAAATTGTATTAGGAAACCTGCAACACTGCTGAAGAAGTCAGTATATTCTGTTCTTTATTACACACTGGTCACATCAATATGTGTAGCGTAAAATCACCTTATAGACTGACTGCACACAGTTTTAAGTAACCATGTATAACGCATTACTGGAAAATACTGTTAACAAACTTCTAAGTGAATTTATATGATATTGTCTCTACTGTGCTGTGCTCAGCTATAACTGCATTGCACTGGAATTATTCAGATATACTAATTAACAATTCACATAAAATTTCATTTTAAAAAATCAGTTAATGTGTCACATTCTGTAAATGTTACATTTTGTGTTAAAGAGAGAAAAGAAGACATTAAGAAAACAATGCTGGCAGATTTTTCAAGAAACTCTAGGCCGTGCACTAAAAGATGTGGCTGCAGTGTAGAAGGTTCCTGCAGTACAGTAATTCTCTTTTTTAATTTCTCCAAATTTTGGGGTTTCTAATACCATGATGGGAATGTACCTCATTCCTAAGTCAAAGTATGATTAAAGTTCATGAAATTAGTATTGTTTCAATCTTTGATGTCAGCCAAAAGTGCTGTTCTCAGCATCTGCATTGTGCCCAGTAATGATTTCTTCTGCAATTTGTATGGGGTCACATGTACTGGTAACATATCTAAATACAATTGTAGATTTTTTTTATAAGACCTGTTGCTCCTACTACTATTGGTACTGTCCGGGTATCTTTTTTCCACATTGCTCTTGATTCTGCCTGCAAATCTTGATATTTTATGACTTTGTGTCTCTCTGTATGCAAGACACTACTCACTGGGTGTGTTGAGTTCAATGATCAGTGCTACATTTGTCTTATTTTCCTGGATCACTATATCTGTTTTTTTCCACATCTATCTTTTGAACTGTTGGTAATGGGTGATCCCATATGATATAGACTTCATCATTTTCTATGATGCTGTGTGGATCAAGTTTCCAGTGTTTTTCAGGTACTTCAGTACCATAATGTTTACATAATCCCCAGTGCAACAGTCTTGCCACATTATTATGCCTTTCAGTATGCAGTCCTTCTGCCATTAGTAAGTCACACCCAGCAACAAGGTGTGCAACTGTTTTCAATTCTATTTTACAAAACTTACATTTGTCTGTTTCCCATTCATGTTCAATGAACTTTGTAAACCAACGTTTGCGTATCCCCCAATTTTGGGCCACCAATATTAACCTTTCATCTCTTGGTTTGAATTTGCCTCTCCTTAACCATTCCTGCATTCAATCCTGATCAACATGAGGTTCTTCCAGAAGTTTTGTATACTTGCAACTATATTTATGCATTTCCACACTTCTTTCCTTCTCATCAGATCCCTCACCTTATATTCTTTCTTTTGTTTTGTTGGCACATTCAGTTGCTGCCTGATTTTTATCTACTTCTGGGTTGATTTCCATTCCTGCTTGACATCAATATTCGTCTGTTAAACTAAGCAGGGAAGTCATCTTAGATTTATCCTCCTCATGTTTCAAAACTTTCACTATGTTTGGGTCCTGTGAAGTCAGCAGATATGTGTGCAGTTCCACGATTGCAGATCTATACATGTACTCAGTTTCAATGAGGCACATACCTCCTTCAGAATGGGAAATATATAATCTTGGTATGCACTGATTCTTATAAATCATTTGGTGAGCATGAAGCATCCTCCTTGATTTCCTACCTAATCTATGCAACATATTTTGGGGCCAGTCAATCACTCCAAAACTGTAAGTTAGGACAGGAAGAACAAATTGGTTTATAGCTTGAATTTTGTTCATAGGTGGCAACGCTGTTTTCAGGATTAATTTAAATTTTCTAAAATATTTCTTACTAAGTTTAATTCGCATTCGTTCATGTTTTATTGTTGATCCTTCATCAATCCCCAAATATTCATATACTCTCTCTTGCTGAATTTCTTTTATGTCACATTCTTGTCCCAAACTGATGTTTTCTTGGTGCTGCACTTTTCCTGCTTTAAAGGTTGCATTTGCACACTTATCAAGACCAAATGACATTCTTATATCATCTGAAAAAGTTTTGACTACTTGCAGTTGTGCTTTCAGTTCCTCATCTGATGTGCTATACAGTTTTAAAGCATCAACAAAGAGAAGATAAGAAATCTTTAGGTTCATAGGTTAAGAGGGCCATGGGTAGGTACTAAGCTATTGGCCCTAGGGCCTATGTAAGCCTAGCCAAAAAGGTACCCTAGCTTTTGCCACCCAAGAAAATTATTTTCCTGTGCCATCAAGCAGAGCCAAAAAAGTGATCATTGGGGTGAATTTCCTATCTCCCATCCAATCATCAAGATTTTTCTTGAAGAGTGCTTATGAGGAGCTTTGTTTGATATAGATAGGTAGTTTGTTCCAGAGTATGGGAAGTCTCTGGGACAGGAATCTATCCCTCCAGCATGTTCTGTTTATTGTTGTGACAAGGTTTAAGTCCCTAGAGCATTTAGCTCAGAGGGAATGGGATTTCTTTAAGTGGAGCATGTCCAACAGCTCTGGGTTTGACATAGCTTTGTATGTTAGGCAGAGATCATCTCTGAGTAGGCGATATGCGACGGAGTAAAGCTGGAGTTTTTTAGACGGTCTGCATAGGGCATCTATTTGAAGCTAGTACTCCTTTTTGTGAGGTATTTCTATGGCATTTCCAGTTGTTGCAGATGTCTTGTGAGGTACATACCAAAAGGGGCACTGTATTCTATAATGGGTCTAATGAGTGATGAGTAGAGGGGAACAATGGCCTCTTTTTTCCTGGATGAGAAACCTTTTGTGATGAGGTGTGCCATGTAGAAAGATTTCCTGACTACTGTGCAATGTAATTATCAAAGGAGAGACTATTGTCCACCTGTGTCCCAAGGTCTCTTATCACACTTTTGGTGTTAAGTAGACTACCGCCTATGTGGTTGTTCATGGGTACAGAGTTTTTATCAAAAGGGATGACAATGCACCTTTTGGCATTGAGCTTGAGGCCTTGGCTTTGGCACCAGGCATCTGTCTCAGTGAGGCCCTTTTGTAGGATGTCCACATTATTAGGAATTTCGATTTTGGCTCCTAGTTTGCAGTCATCTGCGAACTTTGTTAGCCAAGGACCTTCTGTGTTAGCCTGTACTTCAGAGAAGTAGATACCAAACAGGAGAGGACTCCGGACTGAACCCTGTGATACTCCACTTGTCACTGGTCTGAAGTCGGATTTGGAGTCTGCTACTTTCACAGTGTAGGTTCTGTCAGTGAGCCAGTTGGCAACCCATCTTGTGACATAGGGATTTATACCTAGGTTAGTGAGTTTATCTATAATTCCAGAGTGAGGGATAGTGTCAAAAGCCTTGGCGAGCTCTAGCTAGGCTGTGTGAACCACCTTACCCTCATCTATGGCTTTGGTGACCGCTTCAAAGAAGACAATCAGGTTTAGGAGACATGATTTGCCTTTTACAAACCAGAACTGGGTAGGGTCCAGAGTTTGGAGATTACCAATGTCATTGTTTATAAGTTTCATGATGATACATTCCATAGCCTTGCAGACCAGGCTCGTCAGGCTAATGGGGATGTAGTTCCCAGGGTCCATGGTAGCTCCCCCTTTGTGGAGTGGAATAACTGTCGCTGTGTGCCATTTAGTGGGCACAAAGCCTGAGGTAAAGCTCTGATTGAATATGGTACTTAGGTCGGGTGTCAGTTCGTTCTGTACTTCATGTAGAATGCAGCCTGGGATGTTGTCAGGTCCCAAGGATGATGTGTTCTTGCCTTTGGAGAGTGTGGTTTTTACCTATGCAGCCATGATTACAGGAACTTTGCATTTTTCTGGTAAAGAGATGGGCTCTTTAGGAGGTGAGAGGGGGGTAAAGTTAGCACTGAACTTATCTGCCAGGATGTTGGCAATATTAGTTGGCTCTGTATATTTAGTGCCATTGTGCTGTAACTCAGAGCAGATCTGAGTGTTGCTATTGAGATTCTTGACATAACTATAGAATGCTTTGTGGATGTCTTTAGAATCAGTGGTGATTTTGTTTTTGTAACTAGCTTTGGAGGATTTTATGAGGGATCTCAGCTTCTTACTGAGGCTGACCAAGGAGTTCCTCCAATCATGGGATTTTACTCTTTTTTGCAACAATTTCATTCTTCTGTTGTAGAATTTGTTTATGGCAGGGGACCACCAGATTGGCTTCCTTTTTTTGGAGGATAGCATCTTGGTTCTGTTAGGGATAGCACGATCCATGCACTAGTGTAAGTGCTTATAACATGCATTTGTGTAGGAATCAGCAGTCGTACCTCTATTGTCCATCTGCATGGGTGTCACGAAGTTTGCCACTTCTGTCTTAAGAAGCGTGAAGTTGGCTTTGGAGAAATTTTTTACATTGGTTTCTCTAATGGGGGTTGGTGGGGGATGTGGATATCTAGGGTGATTAGCTTGTGGTCGGATCTAACCAATGAGGAATTGACCACTGGTGTGGAACACCAGTTGCCCATGTTGGTATTAACCAGGTCTAGGATATTGCTGCCCCTGGTGGGGGTGTGGATAAATTGATCCAAGGCATTGGAATTTATGAATTCCAGAAACCGTTGAGTAAAAAAGTTGGTACATGAGTAGTTTTCCCAGTTAATGGTGGGGTAGTTGAAATCACCCATTATTAGGATGTTAGGTTGTACCCTAATATTTTCCAGTGTATCAAGAAATGAGGAGTGGGAATCCTGGGGCATAGTAGGGGATCTGTAGCAAGCTACAATTTGGATTGCAGTCTTGCCCAGAGTTAGTTGCACTTGGATAATCTTGGATGCATTATGCTGAGCAACGAGCCTGGAGGTGTGGATATCCTTAATGAATATGGACATGCCTCCACCTTTAGTGTTTCAGTCCAGGTAAGGTGGCCTGGTAATGCAGGGGTGCTCTCTTGAGCCTTGAACCAGGTCTCTGTCACTGCACAGATGTTGATGTTCTCGAGTGAGTGCATTTTGAGGTTTGGACTTCTAGCATTGAGTAACATTACCCTCAGATTTTGCTTGCTTGTACCTGTTATGGTGGTGAATTTGTCATGTGAACCTTACCTAAAAAAGGCACTATAAGGGTGGCAAGAGCCTTAGCCAGTATCCGGAATCCCAAGTGCGACAAGTGCAGGCCATCTCTGTCAAAGCATTGTGGTCTATCGATCATGTCATCCCAGGCAGACAGGTATTGGATCCCCTTAGAATGACACCAAAAGCTTAGCCAACTATTAAAGTCAATCATTTTGTCCTTGTACTGTGGTATCATTCTGGGTGATGACAGGATGCTACTCAGGGCTAGGGTCATACCTGCCTGGGCTACAAGATTGGGCAGCTCCTCCATATCTCTTTTCATGTAGTCCATCATTCACACCAACATGGACAATGACAGTGTTGTATTTGTATTTGTTGTGGAGTGACCTGAGTGCATGCATTATGTGGCAGATCCTGGCATCTGACAGGCAGCTGAAAGTGACTTTCGCCTGGTAAGTAGAACATCAGTGTGCCTGACTATAGAGTCACCTATGACTAGAGTGTTGGGCACGTTGTTATGCCTTATGGGCTGTGGTTGAGTGACACACTACGTTTGTGGGCTATGTGTCATTTGGGTTGTGGTGGGGGGATGGAGGTTGCTTGGGTTTCTGATTTGGAGGTCCCTGTTGCTTGATCAGATTTTTATTGAGAGCCCCTGTGAATGTAGGTGTGTGTATTGTGTTTCTATGTGTGTGTTTTGGTGGTGTAGGTTTTGAGGGACTATGTGATGAGTGTGGTGTGGTGCAAGTGTTTACCTTCTCCTCTTGACTGTCTAGTCCAATCCTGGGTGAAGAGAGCTTTGCTTCCAGTTTGGCTATATAAGTGCATCTCTCACAGGTTTTAGTGTTGGGTGGTAGGAGGAGAGGGTTGTCTTTGTACATGAGGCAATTGCTGCATTGCCCTAAGATGCCCAGATTCATCAGGTAGACAGGAGAAAACACCAGGCGCTTACCCTTAGAATTTCCGGATAGGATCTTATTTATTAAGTACCAAAAACTGTTTTCCTCTATACAAGTGAGGAAAGTTGAATGATCTAGTAATTTGTAGCTTATTTAGTGCTTACAATGAGCTCTGAACAATTGCTGAGCTCAAAAAAAAGATTTGATTGCTAAAACTAAAAACTGGCTAGTTCTAAGGGAAAATTCCAAGAGCAGACTTTATGTCACTAGGAATAGTTTAACCCTAGATAAGTGATAATGCATAAAGTGTTTTTTTTTTAGATAAGCTACCTAGTGCTTACCACTCCCACTGATAAGCTAGAAGGCTTCCCTTCAACATAGAAAGGCTTGGAGGCTCATTAACTTACAGACAATCCTGGATACAGCAAATCTGTATCTGGACTAGACTACTTACAGGAAAGGCAGGAAACAAACTTAGAAATTTACACTTTGTTGTTTTCTAGGAACCAAATTAAAACCATGGCCTAATCTGTTAAGTAGACAGCTTAATGGGTTAAGGGCAAGACAGAATATAGCAGAGGTGACAGTGAGTCACTCTGGAATATCCCCCTTTGAATTTTTATCCCTGGAATCATAACTTGTCTTTTATCATGGCTTAATTGCAAAGTGGTCTGCCACTGTTTTATGGTCAATTTAATGTAGCTGATCAGTGTAGGATGTATCTTATACATTTATAGGCACTCTTTCATCCATGAATGTTGGATGCTGTTAAATGGGGTTTTTGTGTAGTCAATCCATGTCACAATTAGATTCTTCCCCTTTCTACAGTTCTCCATTATGACTTTATTTAGCAACAGATGATCCTTTGTTCCATATGACTTTCTTTTACTGCCCTTTTGTTCTATTGCCATAATTGAGTTTTCTTCTAAATGACTAAAACTCTGTCAGCATCAATTCTGGTGTACACTTTATATGTAGTTGGAAGGCAAGTTATTGTTCTATAATTTTTTGGGTAGCTTGCAGGTTCACTCTTAAGTAGGAGCATTGTTTTTTTCCTTTGTTAGCCAGGTTGGTATCTGTTCAGGAGGGTGCACATATAATTACGTCTTACTCATAGCTAAATCTTCGTGCAAAGATGGTAATACTTTTAACCAGAAATTAGGTACTGCGTCTGGGCCTGGTGTTTTCCAATTAGAGGCTTTTCTTACCTTTGTTTCAATCTCTCTGGCTGTTACTTCATCCCATTTTACATCATGCACCTTTGAACTTCTCATACTTTCTTTTACTTTTTCTATCTATTCAGCATATTTGTTATATTCCACAATATATTCATAAATATGTCTACAAAATGTATCTGTTTCTATTTTTAGGGGGTATTCTTTCAGTTCCTTTTAGCTTATTTCCCAATTCTCTATAAAACTTTTTGGGGTCATCAGTAAATTGCTTATTTTGCACCTTTCCTTTATATTTAACTGCATATCTTCTAAGTTTTTTTTTTTTTGCCTGTTCTGATGTTTTTAGTTTATTATTTACAATAGTGCATAATAGATCCTGATCAGTTATAATACTGAACATTGCTTTTATCATGTCTATCTTACTGAGTATTTTTGTTCCCTCTTCTATATTCCTCTAACAATGATACTTCTTGCCTTAACTGTTTTATAGTTTTCTCTATTTGATGCTTCCATGTTGGTATTCAGTTTCTCCCCTTCCTTTCCCTTACTACTGTGTGTTCTTGTGGTAGAATGTTATCTGTTATTAATTTAGCTGCACAGTAATATATCCTGTTTATTTCTATTATATCGCATGGATCTCTATGGACAGTCCAAATTACTGTGTTCATTTGTTTTATCAAACTTCTGACTTTTTGGGTTTTATTGACTTTCTTCAGTCTATTTCTTTCATTGATCTTAATATATTGATTTATCTCTATTAAATCAAACAAATCTTCTTTTGCTCATTTTCTTCTAAACTGAGGGCACATTTTTTGTTCTCCATTTTCTGCAGGCATTGTGTAGAAAGTTCTATAGTATCTTCCTGTGGCACATTCTCTTCAATTAAATCCTGTGTCATCCATTGCTCTGTCATATGAGGACTCACTGGCCTATCACTCCTCAATATTGACTGCTCCAGAGTTGCCACAGTTTCCTGTTCCTTCCCTTGCTGTCCAGATTCAAGTTAATGTTTATACTGGTTTCCTGTGGAAGACTCTAAAATTTCTTCATATGGCAACTGACCGGTTGGTTCCTGTTCCACTGGTTTCTCCTTAATTTGGATGTCTATTGCTCTATCCTGCTGTGGTGCTTTCTGAGTTAGATTTTCTACACTGAATCCTTTACTTTGCAGGTACCCCATAACCTCAGTTTCTATTTCTTTAACTTCTCAGTTACTAATCTTCTTTTCTGCTTTTTCTCTTTGTCTTCTTATTTTTGTATTGTAAAATTTTCCATGTCTGAATTCCTTTGCCTGTATTTCTCTTCAAATATCTTTGGTTTTTGTAGTGATTAATTTTGCTTTCTCCTTTGTATAAATATTACACCATATTAAATTGCTTTTTCTTTCCCATGTCCTTATTTCTTCTTCAGATGTCTCCTGATCTTCTTGTTTCTCCTTGCTTTGGGGACTTGTTCCATCATGCTGTGATGTAACCTGTGTTAGACATTCTACACCAAATCACTTCACTTTGCATGGATTCCATAATTTCAGCTTCTATTTTTTCAACTTCTACTTTACTAATTTTCTTTTCTACATTCCCTCTCCATGATATTATTTTCTTTATTGTGAAATTTTTCATAGCTGGATGCTTTTTCCTATATTTCTCTTTGATTATCTTTGGGACTGCCTTTTTTGCATTGATTAATTTGGCTTCAGCTTTGCATAAATATTGCACCATATCAAAACTCTCTCTCTCTTTCCTGTCTCCATATTTCTTTTTTATACCTTTCAAAAATCTCTAGGTTTTGTTATTTATATTTTCACACTTCCTCAGATGCTTCTTTTACCAAACAGATCAAACTTTCTTGGTCTATATAATGTTTTTCACAAATCATTGTATTAATGAACACACATTTTTATTTGAGGCTTCTGACAGTTTTCTTGGGAAGTATTTTTCCTTCCTCTCATTTCTCTCTTAATTTCTTGTATATCTTCTATCTGGAAATTCTGGGCTTTTTGCATAATATTAACAATACATAATATCTTTCTTATCCTCAATAGTCCACTCTAACATCTTTATGGCTCTTCTTTGGCCTATCAGTTTATGTGATTTTTGTGGACTTTGGAGCTGCAAATATTACCGTATAGATAAACAAAAATGATTGCAATGGTAAATTAAGTGTCTAACAAACTGAAAGGCATGTCTCACGGAATGATATGACGTAAAGAATAGAAAGGCATGCCAGAAAAAATAACTGGTTGTAACAAGGACAAAGGCATACCGCTGTGAATGATGTGATATAACAAGCAGAAATGCATGCCACAAAGAATGATGTATATCAGACTGAATGGCATGTTTAGGAGAACGATTTGCTGTAATAAATAGAAAAGCATGTCACAGAAAGGCACACCATGGAGAATGATGAGGTATCACAATCAAAAAGCATGTTACGGAGAATGATATGATTTCATAGCAGAAAACAATACTACAGAAAATGATGCGATGTAACAAACACAAAGGCATATTGCAGTAAATGATGTGGTGTAGCAAGCAGAATGGCATGCCACAGAGAGCGATATGGTGAATGGTGTGCTGTAACAAACACAAAAGCATGCTCCAGTGAATGGTATGGTGTAACAAGCAGAAAGTGATGCCACAGAGAATGATGTGATATATAGCAAATAGACAGACATGCCACAAATGATGATGTGGAGTAACAAACAGAATGACATGCCATGGAGAAGCAAAAATTAACTGCTAATGAGTTGAACAATAGGGTTTGGCTTGGTTTGGCATAGTGGTTAAGGTCGTTACCTCTTATACACAGGGAACAAAGTTTGACTCTGACCTTGGATTTGTGGCTAGGATTAAAAGGATTCACACTGGTAGTTTGGGGGTAGAAATCTTGCCTCCCAATTCAGGAGACCTGGGTTCAATTCCTGGCCAATACAATACCCTGTTTGGGGGGGGTGGTAGGTTTGTCTCAATGGTTAAAGTCTTCACATCACAGATACAAGGTTCAGGGTTTGTTTCTGACCTTGGGATATTGGCTAGGCTTAAAATTGTCCTTCAGGGGCAGTTAGTCTAATATTTTGCCATGAAAGTGCTTCAAAATACAGAGTCTTCAGAAAACCTAAAATGCAGAAAAAAATAATTAGTACAGTAAAAAGGTATGCCATTCTTACAACCTGTACAAAAGGAATTTAAACTGCAATGCTTTATGAAGAAAACTATAGCTATGCTCTGAACTTACAGAAATAAATAATCCCTGGGATTCATGAAGCTCGGCGCAAGGCCGGCGTAAGGCCTGCGCCGGCGGTGCATGGAATATCCGGCGCAGTAGCGCCATATACATATTAATGAGAGTGCACCGGAATCACAGACACGTGCGTAGTGTGGCGAGCCCAGGTAGGATGCGTCTGGAGGCGGGTCTAAGCCGGCATGAGGTGAGCAACCTAATGTGCTGACAGCCACGGTCCGCCCACTATAGTAATGGCAGCAGCCAGGTCCCGTGCAGAATGAAACGCACGTACAGTATGCAACATAGTCCCCGTTCCAAATTAACGGAGAAGCAAATAGAAGCGCGAAGGCATAAGTGTACCCGTCCAAGGAGCAAAGGATCGCATAAGACCGCCTTAGTCCCGCAATGCACTGTCAGTGTTTACACTCCAGAGAAGGTGTACAGCCGCATGTCAGCGCACCGACATAGGAGCAGCGACTAAGGTCACCACCTGTCCCACTTTGGTTGGGGCAGTCTCTCCATGGACAGTTGTGTCCCGAAAAAGCGTATTAGAAATGGCTGATGTGCTACGGTTTTCTGTACCAGCTGAAAATGATGTGTGGACATATGTCCCGAGCGTCATTCTGTTGTCTGTGCAGCAGTGCCATGAGCAGCAGTGGAAGAATAGAATATAAATATCCACCGTAAACCTATTGTTAAGGCGATAATTTAACCTGGAATGCATTACAATTACATGCAAGTTACCCACTGAAGTAGGTAATTGTAAATGTGCAGGCATAGGAATGCAACAGGATAAATAGTAGGAAGGTCGGAGGCATGAGCTCATGCACCTGCAAAACAAGTAGCCACACTTGGAAAGTGTCTGTGTGAATGAGGAATGACAAACCTCACACTGTTTAGATGTAGAAACTGTACAAACAATGCAAACAGTGTAACTACGTAAAGCAGAAAGTCGCATGTGGTTGACGAGAGGACAATCCTTGAACACGGACTGCACATAATCCAAGTGCGAAAGCCAATATTAACGCTTAATATATTCAGATATGCGGCTTTGTGAGCCATGGCAGACATGTCTCAACAGGGGGATGGTACATTTGCTAATAGAATACCCAGAATATGTCGCAGGGAATTAATGCAACTACATACAAACCTCGGCGCGGTCACGCTTGCCGTGAGATACGCACAGGGAGTATTTAAACCGGCGGGGAGTGAGTTGGACCTACAATTCAATCTCAACTGGCTTATTTGTATGGAATTCATACATCTGCATAAAATGTAAGGAAGGGAACAAAGACTGTTTAGCGATTGGCTAATATATAGATAACTAAAATGCAGCCAGAAGCATTCCAACCAGTAACCGGATGCAGCAGCAGTGGCAAAGGTTAGTAAAATTAACTATCCGCAGATCTGGCATGCTGTAAAGAAGCTACAGTGACAGTAGAACATATGTAGTTAACCAGACAATCACGCTACCTGGGGATTACTGTATTGCCACTGCCACTGTACAACACACTCAGTACCACTGTTGCCAGGAATGTGATCCCAGAAATAAGTAGAGGAGCTGGGTGGGTGACATCCAGACGAAAGTTACATGAACGTTCCCAGCGGCTGAGCATGACAGCAGTTCCAAATGTAAAGTGTGCTGCACCCACTTCATAGTATGTGGAATGGTTATCATGTGCCAGGAGTGGAAAGCTGTCATGCCTGCAGGAGCCGAGGGTCATTACGACTCAGTAGTAGGTATACAGATTGTTAATCAGTACACCGTTCCTGCCAAAGTTCGCTATGTTGAAAACAAGACGGAAGCATAGCTTTCGACAATAGTATCCCGTGTGTAGTCACTGTTATCCAAAAGAACATTATTGCCAAGGGACAGGCGCGAATGTTCAGGCCCTGGTAACTGTTGGCACCAAATTTAGCAAGCTTGCAGAGAGGTTGTCCCAGGTCCACCCCACATTTCTCAAACTGGTAAAGATGGTCAAGCCTGATTTATATCCTCAGAATCGATATACCTCAAAGAGCCCCTAATCAATTTGCAGCGCACACTGTATAACAATACAAAGCAAACTTGCATAGCCAGTCCCACGATTATACACACCTGTTAACCACATGCTCGTTTACGCCATACCTTCCGAACTCACCTGCATATAACTACATTTATAACACGAAAAGGCTGATGAACTGGCCAGAGAGTGTTCTTCACACCTCAACAGATCCCTAGGCATGATGCGTGGTGTGATGGTACTATAAATACCAGCCTGCTGTGTTTGTACCGCATCATGGAGACCTTATGTATCCCCTTGGGGATAGATCGTAGACCTGTGAATATCTACACTTTGGATAGTTGGTGGTTCTACATATCATGTATAAATGTAATTTCTACCTGTTACACAAAAGGAATTGTATGTTATCATAAACATGGTACAGTTGCAGTTGGTGGGAGAGCTTGTAACATAACTGTCTTTGACGAATGTCATAAAACAGCCAAAGATCACAGTACTACTTCTAGTACCATTCCTAAGTTGTATTGAAACATGATGAGAACAATGTAGCATGCAGAAACATCCTGAATTGTATAAAATGGTACTCTGCCAGAAGAACAGCATGCAGAGGTAACCCAGATTGGGGTAATAAAGTAGAATATAGTTATGTTGTTTGTGGAAAATATGCATGTGCGCTGTTCTGGAGGTATCCTGCAACATTAAGTTGTCTGTTCCAGTCACATGACATAATAGCAGCAATGGTTCAGGGTGCTAAACTAACTATAACATTATGCAGTCAAGAAATCAGCAGTTGGGAAACCTACTAATCCACTGGGAGAATGGAAGCTGTTCTTGACATGTCAGTCCTCTTGAGACATAAAGGAATGGTCACATGGACTTCAGTGATGGCCACAAACCTTGCTGGAACACCCTCAGCTTCTGAGTAGGGAAAGCAATCAGGGAACAGAGGGAGGTTATCAAACTGCCTGGAGGAAGGACAAAATGACTTCCTTCCGAACATGTGACTGATGAACTGGATGCACGAGAACTTGCTGTGTCACAAATGTGTAATAGTGCTACCCACTGCACCGCATGCTGAGAATATGCCAGCAGCATCGCTGTGTCCAACTACCACACGAAGAGTACCGCAGGTAATATAGCAGAAAGTCAACCATGCATGAAACAGGCCCAACCCACTACCGTCAACCATTTCCACAAACCATTGTGGATGTAATAGTCATAATTGGAATATCATGATTGCCATTTTGTGTTGTTCTGCCCATATTAGAGAGCAAAATTAGTGCGGATACTGTGCACACAAGCATTAGTCAGGGGACTCTATGCAACATGTACCTAAATTCATGTATCAAGACCTGTAGTATTTGTCAATAGAAAATGCAATCCTAATGCAATTTGCCTCAAATTGCCTTAGTTAAAGCTCCACAGAGAAGACGCTTGGAGAATAAATACAAACTGGATGAGTAGAAGCAATCAAAGGAGGGGAGAATGTTAGCAAAATGGCTATATTTAAAGAGTATGGCATTCGCAACTTTAGAAGCACAGTATAATGCAGCTATTCTACCTGGACAATATAAAAAATTTCAGCATGTAACAAGCCAGTGTAGCTGTGAAAGTGTGATTGAACCCTTAACCCTAGCAACCACTGCAGCAGGTGTCGTCAGCATACTGCTCGGTTACAGAATAATACATGTATGTACAGGTATATCTGTCATCCTTCACTAGAGGATAGGCTTTTGAGCAACATGAGTACAGCTGCTCAGCAGAGACACAGGAACCTAGTAGGACACGTGGAGTGAGGACTGAATATGAACAGTGTTAAATCACAGCAGAAACTCACCAGTACAGTCTAACTGGTATGTGGCTCTGGTTGGCTACATCCCTGTGGGAAAACATGTAATGGCATTACCTGAGTACAAATACAATACTGTACCAGCAATGTAAATGCCTTGTGACTGACAAATCATTAATGTGTAAAAGATGATAGTATACAGAATGCTCATACAGATGTAACATGTATAGAGTTACATGTCAGTCTCGACCATACCCTGCCTGCCACACAGTAATAAAATGTTATTAATCCCAGCTTCCTGTAAGCCAATAAGTGCTGCGTTGAAAATACAAATGAGTGCTTTTTGATTTAAAATACTTTAATTGACAGATGTTTACGTCAGGCATTGGAATAGGTCAAGACAAACATCACAGTCCATGTGTTCGCTACAGCCAGTAACACGCAGTAGTAAAAGAAGGCATACACGACTGTGGAAATAGTACAGGACATGGCAAAATGCCACGGATGCACGTACGCCGGCCGCAGGATGGGTGTCCCCTGCAAAGAGGAACATGTGTCAATTCAGCACCTCCGCCAGATGCTCGGTAATAACAACATTAGCGCAACAGCACACATCACTGGCCCAACATACGTTCGTAACGGAGCCTGGTCAAACACCAACATGAAGTATGTACAAACAGGGACATGAGGTCGCTTCTGCCCACACCCCCTAAAGCCAAAAGAAGAATAGAATGGCAATGCTGAAGGTTGTGTGGTAGTCCGTATCACAGTGTTAGGGACACAGATACATCATCATCACTAACCGTGACGGCGTGCAACGCATAAAGTATACCCGTATGGCCGTTGAAAATCATGTGCCTGTACAGTATGAAGACTATAGTGGATAGAATAACGTACATGTGACAAACTATGAATAGAACGCCACGCCCATAGTACAGTGGTAGGCTACAACGCCCTGCGCGTTACACCAGCAAGTTAGATGACTTACAACCTTCTGTGCTTCAGATGAAAGCGTTCCATGATACCCGGGCTGCCAGATAATGATGTATCCTGGCTTATAATTTCGTACCTTCCACCGGTCAACACAACAAGGCTAAAGGATGTTCACCGCATGTGACCCACAGCAATGACGTTCAGCGATATATGTGTCACCCAAACATCCCATGAATTACACCGCGGAGGTAATGTCACCTGCCCCGTGATCTGAGAGGGATGCGGATACAGTAGGTGAAGTGACATGATATAAGGGGTTTGACATGGCTCAGCAGCCAGGCACAGGTCGACCCAAACAGCAGGTATGTGACGCGGATGTGTAGGGGTCCATGTGGGGCAAGGCATTACACAAAATGGTGTCATCTGGTACCCAGCACCATCCATGTGGGCTCTAGCTGCTGTGAAAAAAGGCCGGATAAGAAGTCTGAATGGGGCAGTCAGTAGACTGCGGAACAATGACCTAGCCTGGATGTAGATGAATCCCCGAACGAAGACCCACACAACCACAACGGTGGAATGAATGGTGACCGCCCGCCACCACCCTGACTGGTGTTCACTCCCTCGTGCTGAGTGGGACAACCACCGAAAGCCGGTGGGTGACCCGCGTACTTTCCACAGGCATGATGCTTTACTGACCAGATAATGGGACATGTCCCCACAGTGATACGGTCTGGAGGCGCCATACCGTGTCAGATGTTCAACCACTATGAAACCTTCGGTTTTGCCCATAAAACACTGTTGCCCAGCACCCCTGTAGTGTGCCCACGAAGATAAAAGAAGGTAAGGCACACATGGAAGGGTCCTTATGGGACACCATCATCTGATATATGCAGGTCTGATATGCTGCCAGCAACTGGCGACCGTGGAATGTCACATGATGTTACCGTTACACTTATGTTCGCTATCCCAGCCACAATTTATCAACGATACCTGAGGGGGTGATGGAAGGGTTTCGCCGTGCCTGTAACAGCGGACCGCACCCCTTACTGCGCCCGAAAATGCTTTGAAAGGCATGAACTCCTGAACAAACCGCCAGGTAAGAGGCATGTCCCGCAGTCAGCGTACGCAGCCAGTATGATCCCTCCCATGTTCTCAGGCAGCCTGACAGTGATAACCAGTGGCCACCGGACGGGGAACGCGCCGCGCACACAACCTAAAAATTCCTACCAGGCTGCTAAAGAAGAAGGTCCTAAACTGGGGGTCCAATTATGGGAACCGGATAGTGAGCATACAGCGGGTCAGCTGGTCTCCATGCTGGCGTCCACTACCCAGAAGCATGCCCACCTGCAGTCATGATGGGTGACCACAAAGCGGTGCCAATACATCTCATGTCCTCACCGACTTTACGCCCAGGCGCGTTGGCAATGCTGCTGAGTAAACCCCACCTTCGTGAACCCAGTCAGAGCATATGTGGGACTGGTTCCCAGTGTCCAGCAACCAGCGGTAGCATTGTTAGCCAGGTCCATGTAATTTGAATGTGCCCTGGACTATTTCATGCGGCACCGCAAAGAATACCCAGCAGCCACCTCAAACGGTCGTTCCACCTTGTAGTAGCCACCCTGTCGTGCTACTTTCGTACGGTTGGGGCACCACTGATGCCGCATGCATTGGTCCAGTGAACAGCGAAGAAAAAAGTAATACCGTCATCCTGTGGTACTGGTAGATAAAATGACGATGAGTGGTTGCCGGTTTCACCACCACTGGCTCAGGGTCATTAAAGGAGACCAAAAATTGCCAGGTAGTTCGCCTCTGGCGCGTGCGTAACTGCGCCACCGCGCACGATGCTGCGCAGAAGCCAATGTCCAAATAACAGGACCACCACATAAACAACGCGGCGCCATTTACGCGCCAATTGCAGATTTGGAATGGCCGGTAAGACTGGTCGCCCGCGATGCCACAGTCTGGGGTGTTGTTCCCACAATAAAAGCACCCCACCTAACTCTGGGTATGCAGGGCGAAAGTACAGCAACCACGGAGCGGTATTGGTTTCTGGTGTTTGCTGGTTCCTGGGTGGCACAACACACAGTAGTCATGCCACACATGCGCACACGCCACAGCACTGAAGTGAAACCCACTGCTCACAAGCGCGACGGCCAGTCCTACATATGCAAAACCGTGGTGAATTCCAAGAATCTGTGGAAAGAATCGACCGCGTCTTATCACGCAGCAATTCGAACGCCGTCGGCCAGGTGGCCACATATGTACCCGTAAGCGTTTAAATGCCGCCGCATGTAATGCAGCACATGCCGCAATGCCCAGGGCGGTCCATGAACTGCTACCGCATCACAGCGTCCCGCGCGACTGATGTAATGGCACTACGCTGTTGCAGCCGTGAATTGCAAGGCCCGTACCGTGTTTCGCAGTAATCACTTCTCCCCCAGGAGCGATAAAGCGCCTCACGCCCGAAGCCTGAAAATACGTGTGCTGTTCTATACTGTGCAGGTGTCGTCATGGAGCATACCCGGCAGGCTGGATGGCACCAATAACTGCAAACCCGGGTAAATGACATAGTCGCAAAGGCCGAAATGTTGCGTTAGGGACAGTTGCATGTGCCGAGCACCGTCAACACCGGCGCGCAGCACCCGCAGTACCGACTGATACCGCATAGCGAAATGATAAAGCACCGGAATATTGAGCACAAA
Organism: Protopterus annectens; assembly: GCF_019279795.1. Classification (NCBI taxonomy): domain Eukaryota; kingdom Metazoa; phylum Chordata; order Ceratodontiformes; family Protopteridae; genus Protopterus; species Protopterus annectens. Next base: position 1,541,551,208 of record NC_056735.1, read on the forward strand.
ATAATACACAAACGCCACGTAAATCCGTGGTACCCCACCGCCAAGACATGGTTGAATGAATACATAGGTAATCAAATATTGTTCTAGTGCTGCGGCTGGAAAGCGCAGTACGAGCAGCAACCAATGCCTGTTTAAATGGAGCATTTGCCCGCACTTCGGATGCAGCAAAATTGCCCCGCAGTAAATCACCTGGTTGGCGAACGCATGGAATGGGTAAATCCAGACATCCGCCATTCCGAACACTACAAAATAGTGAAACCCACTGCTCACAAAGTACGTCCTGCTACAGTAAAACCAATGGTAGAAGACCCAAACATCTGTTATTGTGTTCTGGCGAACTCTATGGCTGCCGACATATGCCCGCAAGCGTTTAATAAGCGCCGATAGCCATGTCGGCGCGGTTAGCGCACAGAAATACCCAGGGTACCGGTCCATACACCTGCGTCGGTGAGCATTTCATTAGCAGTCCTGTATACATTTAGCGTGTACGGTACCGTCAAATGCGTTGCAGCCCATCTCGTGACCAAAGCCGGTGTTGTTTCGCGTCCTGCGCGAGTGCCCGCCAGGGCCGTAAAACCATATGGAGAATGCTAAATGTAGGTGGAATGTGTGTGCCCCAGCGTCAGTAGGGTAACGTCAGCGAAGGTGGAATGCCAGGATGCACCCAACCGCAAAACCCGCATATAGCCGCTGTAAGGCATAACACAGCCAAGGCACATAGGGAATCGCGTTGGCTTCCCATTATGCGCTTCGACCGTCGTACAACACCGGTTTTTATGGCGCGCGCACAGACTGAGGAGCGCCCGTCACCTGGCGAAGCGAAATATTATGCCACCTGTGGGAACACATAATGGCAATACACAACGCCAGCAGTATAAACCGCAGCCCATGGCTGCGTTAAAACAGTATAGGTAAGCAACAGTACCCGGAAAGGCTGGAAATATAGCGTGACGATATGTCCGCCATGCCCGAGGTTTATATGAAGTAAGTTGGTAACCGCGTATCTTGAAGAAACATTAATTCACAGCACCGCTGTTGCGTAGCACCATGTATCGGTAGTCGTCGGTATTATCCGCCATTGGGGAACACGCGCGTGGTGAAAAGTACTGGGCAGGTGGATTACGTCCAAGCGCAGCCACCAACTGGACACATATGCAATATCGGTGTCTTTACCGAATCGCGTTCTTGTTCAGAGAATCCGCTGCTTCCGTATTTACCATGTGACCCAATTGTCGCCACCACGTTGCGTAATATACCTGCCGTTCAATGCTGATGATAGCTGTCCATGAACGCCAAAAGCGCCAGCCACCCAGGTATTCGCACCGCCCATCCGCGTCAGCACATGAAGGATGCAATGGTAATGTCCAGCGCCGAGTGAGTCTGGCATGGAACGGCCCCGGTGTTGTTTCGCCGGTAGTCCAGAAACCGCATCACAGGAATAGCGGCAGCATGCGTCACCGACAATGGCTGGGATGTCGTCACAGCATAGTGAGTGTCTGGGTGATGAACTGTCCTAAATAACATCGTATCGCTCGACACGATGCCGTACGCCAGTTGCCCTTGCAGGTTCTGAGGATCAACGTATTTACCGGAAGCATAGTCATCAGATCTGTTCACTTAGTCGCGGCATTGCCAGGCACCGGTCACCTCTTGGCAAGTGGTACGCAGTTACAGCTGGAATTTCACGGTCAGTATAACATGCTGCTGCCTTCTGAATTCCGTAACCCATTGCGCCAAAGTCTAACGAACGGTTAACAATGCGCGAGCCGCGGTCCAGATCACTGGTGGTAACCCTCCGTGCTCGTGCGGGATTGCCCTGTATGCAGTAGCTCAAAATTTCTGTTCATCCAGCGGTATGCCTATACGCGGCATTTAGTTGTGGTGGACATGTCTCTGCGCCTAACGCCATCTGTGAGGCACCCTGAAGGATATTCAGGCCGATGTGTGTCTGACTTTGGCATCCGGTTTGCAGTCGAGCAAACATTGTCACCCATAACCCCTGTATGCGTACATTTCAGCCCGTGATGCTTAAAATAGTGGACCCAGGACTGAGTTCCCATGGGACACCACCTGTGACTGGCTGTGAGTATGACATGGCGCCAGCAACTATGGCTGTGTGTTCTGTGACTTAGCCCGCTTGCAAACTATATATATGGCTATGTGGTTGACGGTCAAGATGACGGTTTATTTCGCGTTCTGTAGGGTATTGTGTCAAGGCCTCTGCCGGGTTGAGGTAGCCATGGACTGCTCGCCCTCGCAATGGCCTTGGTGACTGATTCTACAAAGTGAACACGCGGTAAAGGGCAGGCTGATCTGACCATGACTGCTAAACTGGTTAGATCCAGCATGCGGTCCCCATGTTCTGTATCTGCTATGTGTCCCATTGGCGATCTTGCCCGCCAGCTTTGCAGATAAGGCTTGTCAAACTACCGGTATGGTAACCAGGTCAGTGGAGGTACCATCTATGTGGGAGTGTGACCAGTCGCCGTGCTACTACTCCAGGTACATCCGGAGGTGAGGCTGATTACACAGTCGTCCTAAGTGTGGGTTAAATTTTATAGAGTTCCCGAGTGCATTAGCTGGGCCACCAAGGGACCCACATGAGCGCCGGTGTTGACTGCTGCCTTGGGGCTGGATGTTGCTGGACACACCACGCAGATCGGTATCGCTTCCTAAGAGTCCTGATGTCACAAGACTACACACACATAGCCGCCTTAGGCATGGGGCCAGCAGGTAGCCGCTCTAGGTGTTGCTCTACTCTGGGCACCTTTCCAGACTCACGGTACCCAGAGGGTAGCGGGTGATGTATCGGGGTGGCAACTTCTGCCTAGGTCACCACCACCTGTAAGGCCAATACTCTTCGTGTACAGCCCAGCCACCCAGACATCGGTCATCGCTTAGGGTCATTGCTAGTATGGCACATCATCTATGTAAGGGAAGGAAACCATATATCCCCAGACATAATGGCACAGCATAATGCCTGTTCGCCAAAGCCAGACATCGCCACCCGCTGGGCCGGTGCGGATCGCACTGGCATGTAGATGTCCGGTTAACACGTCGGCTAATGTGTCGCCGCCAGGAAACAAACTCCACAGACATTCAATAATAGACACCGACGACAACTACGTCCCTGCGGTCTGAGCTGTCAACCTGTTACGCCATGTTAAATGTGTATTAAAATGAACCGGGCCGTACAAAGCAACGACATGCCTGTGGCTCCAGTGAAAGTCGCCACGTTAAACCCTTGTATTATTAAGTACACAGGCCATACATACCGAGGGTTAGTAATGGAAGTAGGTTAGTTCGGGATCAGGTCTGCAAAGAATTAGTATAACGACCGCAACGATGTTCGCCAATCGAGCATTACCGTTAAGACTAATTAAATGGTGGTACCGTATGGACACGCATAAAAATCAAAAATTACGTGACTCATCTGAATATTTCAGACAGGGTCAGGGCAGTCCGACAGGGGCGCAAGAATAAACCTAAAGCACCCGGTGCAACACCTGACAATCGGAAGGCCCAGCGCATAAGGGGATATAAGCAGCCGTCATCTGAACAGCCCCGGAAAGACGACATATGCATCCTGGGCCATGAGCTTAGGGAATTAGAATGTTCAATGATGCAGCACCGCATCTTTCCCAGCAGGAGAATGGATGCCAGGACGTATATGCAAAAGCGGGGTGATATGTAAATGTTAGAAACAAGGGTAAAGTGGTTAATGACAATCAACAGCTAACGTGTAAGAACATCGCTAGTAGCGCCCAAACGGACTGCAGTCACGCTTGAATTATGACTATAGAACATATAGATGTGCACGTAAAGCGCCCATGCCGCACGTTGCAGAAAGCTGTAAGTAAGCTGCACACGCCCTGGCCAACCGGATTGCAGACATATGTTACCGAATAACGCTGCAACGAAAACACATAACCACACATATAACGTAAACATATATAAACGTGACTACGGATATGCATACGTACGGCGCGTAACCAAACCGCATCACGCACAGCGACGCATGCACCACCAGCGTACAAGGTTGATGATACCCGCCTGGGCGACATGCAGGGCCATATGAAATGAGGTCCCCAGACTGCCGTCTCATACATGTAAGGCCCAGCGTCCCAGTCCCTCACTACTACGAAGGATGTGTCATGCGTACCGGGGTTGCAAGCCGGTATCCCAAAAACAGCTCCGGTGTTGCTGGGCTGATAACTGCTGTCCGCTTCCGCGGGAGGGCCGCGGTATGACGCGGCCTTTAACCTCAGTAAGATGCAAAGCATCCATAGGGTAATGCTAAAGGCATGTGTGAAATGTTCAGGCCCTGACCAGTGTCCAGTAGGCATTTCCCTACATGGACAAACGTATCGACAAGATGGCACCTGGCCAAAGCGTAAACCTGGTGGAACTGCCAATAAAGTCGGTAGGGCATGACACAGGACATAAAGATGGAAACAGTAGTATATACACCCCAGACATCCATCCTGCCATGCTAACCCAGCTACAGTGCCAGGCGCGTCAGTGCGGGACGCCCATTTCCCTATGGAATATACCCACCTGTGGAAATTATATTAATGCAATACCAACACCAACTAGGGAAGGTCATACTATCAAGCAAAAATAGTATGCTTCACACATAACCGACATGTTCATGCTCGTCATGAATAATAGGTTCTACATGTACCGCCGTTATACTGACAAATACAGTATGGATAGTTCATAATGAAAATACCTGATATTACAGCAAGAAGCCAAACCGTAGGATCATGAAAAATCTGGTATAAAAATTGTGGAAGGACACTGGTTACTTAGGCACTACATAATATGGGTAGGCGGACAATATCCTGAATGGGAACACACGGGCGGCAGTCAAACTCCATTCGGCCTAATGGACACAGTCCAACATGTCCTAAATTCTTACATATGCACATCGGTGTCCATTGCAGGGACCCAAAAATTACTCCTTAAGTGAGTGTGGAGCAACATAGTGTGAACCGGAAGAGGACAATGCGACTACGTACAGGTAGATATATGCAACTACAGGTGTCTCTGGCAAGAGATAATGGCCCATGAAAATGCAGGACATATGAATAGGGACTCCCCAGGCTGCTGCATCCACACGCATCTTCCAATATCTTCCATTTCCCGCTAATACTACGAAGGTGCGTAAGGTACCGTCGACTTCGTTGCAGAGCATGGACCGTGGGTATGCAAATATGGGTGTCGGTGGATTGGCAGATGATGCTCATCGTCCCGCCTGCAGGCGGACAAGCCATGGCATACGCTAAGCATCTCGCAATACTAATACCTACCACCACCCGGAAATGGAGAGAATGTAGCTGTGAATGTTGACAGCCCTGACACTAGTGTCCAGTAGGCAGTTCCGGATGGACAAATCACGGCCAAGATGGCGAATCTATAGCTGCAAACCTTGGGAATCCCACAGCTGTTGCGCGGCATAACCCAGGGGAATAAGGATACGGTGTACAGCCACACTCCCCATCAAAGAAAGACCTGGGCAGATACCGCGCATTAATAACACCCATGTGCCAGCACATTCATGGGGGATCACATCGCCTATACAGTGGAAATGATGTAGTCTACCAAAAAGATAAATTCAATGGTAATAATTCCATCGCCTGGGAACGACATAGGATGGTCAACCATGCGCTAATACCGTGCAGCATATCCTGAATAATATTTACGTTTACCATACCGCGTACCCAATGTAAATGAAGACTGCTGGCACCCTATGGTCACAAACCATCTCACATAGAGGTAGATGGAACAGTCAACATAAACATTTCGGCCCACGAGCAGGTCGCATATGGTATCCAGTACCGTACACATGTATGCGCTTATCACCAAGGTCTCGGTGAGATTCTTATTAGATTACAACATGGAAGTATCCAGGCTTTAAATGTCCACCCTTACACTTCCATTTATTTCTATGCGAAAGAATGGCGTTACAGCATAGAAATCAGAGAGACGACTATTAAACAAACACACACATGCGTCAATACCACAGAAAGCATATGAACGCATCGTATTACATGATATTGTACTTCATGAAACACAAACAAAACCGAAACCGCAGCAAGACAATAGTCCACAAGTCTTCGTAATATTTGAACAGTTCGCTGCGCAGGTAACGCTTTCATGAGCCTACCAACGCAGTAGGAAATATGTTATACGAGAATGTTCACAAAACAACAATGTGAGTCTTTAACATGATTTAAATACCGTTGACGCGGTAGCATCTAACAATTTGCTTTATTCAGTTGTATGGTCGAAGTAACGGAAATAATACACACACGGAAGGGACGGAGATGAACCTACTTCTTATTTACAGCAAAACTCAGCGTATGAATTACTTTACACAACGCTACCGAAGTTAACTGACGCGGAGCGCCTGTCAGAGGTATATGTAGGGCCGCTGACGCCACCCGCAAGACATTATTTGAAATAGCTGGGCAGGCAAAGGTGAGCGCCTAAAAGCATAATCAGTCGTAGTGCGCCAAAGCCGCGCGCCAGACAATACACACATGGAAGGACGGGGACAACCACGCACTATCTACATGATACACACACTACTGTGGCGAAGTATTTACAGAACGCTGCTACCAATTTTGCTAAACAGGCGCTGTCACAGGCATCAGGCTGCTGACGTCACCCGCAGGTTATCAGTTGGCGTTGAAGGCATGTGTCGCGAAGTTTTTCCAAAGCATAATCAGTCGCGAGAGGCAGCTGAAACACACACACACACACACACACGGAAGGGACGGGATGAACCCACGACCATACATGAACACACTACTGTATGAAGTGGATGGTAGAATCCGCTACACCGAAGTTTACAAATGAGAGCGCCATCACAGCATACCAGAAGTCGCCACAACGAAGACAATAGTTTGGTAACAGCTGGCGGCGGCCAAAAAATAGTGGAGCCGCCTAAAAGTATAATCAGTCGCAGCCAAAACACGCGCATACGCTACCGGAAGGGACGTGGGGGACGGACCTACGACTATCTGCTACAGCCACACTACTGTATGAAGTATTTACAGAACGCTGCCAACAGCACCAGAGCTGCCAGCAGGAGCATTGTGCCGCCACGCCACCCAAGCATAATAGTTGGTACAGCTGGCAGTACGCCTAAAAGCATAATCAACGAGAGGCGCTGGAAACAAGGCACGGCATAATGGGGACGAACCTACGACGACATACATGAACACACTATCAGGCGAAGTATCGGCAACGCTACCGAAGTTTGTTAAACAGAGCGCCGCCAGTAGTATACTGTAGCCGTTTAATTCAAGACAATAGTTGGCAATAGCTATGGCATGTGTTATGGAGCCGCCTAAAAGCATAATCGGTCGAGAGAGACAGTTGAAACACACACACACACACACACACACGGAAGGGGACGGGGACGAACCCACGACTATCTTACATGAACACGTCGCGAAGCGGTCAAGTAATCCGCGCGGCCCAGTTGTTAAACAGAGCGCTTCGTCACAGGCATACCAGGCTGCCGATCGCCACCCTTAAGACAATATTAAAATACGTGTTGCATACCAAAAGCAGAATCAGTCGTAGAGGCAGTTGGAAACACACACACACACACGAAGTAACGGGGACGCAACCTACGACTATCTACATGAACACACCATCAGGCGAAGTACAACTACCCAGTTTGCTGCTGCCAACAGGAGCTGCTATTGCATACTTTAGGCTGCTGACGCCACCCCGAAGACAATAGTTGGTACAGCTGCGCGTAAGTTATGGAGCCGCCTGCGCGAAGGCAACGCTCAGAGAGAGGTACGCTGGAAACACACACAGTATCGTACCAAACTACCGCGGCGATGAACATACCAGCGAAGTATTTGGCGAAACGCCACCGAAGTTTGCTAAACAGAGCGCTTGCCGCCAGCGTACTGGATGCTGACGTCAGTCAAGGTACAATAGCTGGTAACAGCCAGGCCGTGTGTCATGCGAGCCGCTTCCATAACGCATTTGTGCTGAAACACAGGCCGCCGCGCCAGACACACACACCGGGAAGTAATTTGGAACTAACCTAATACTATCTACATAACACACTACTGTATGAGTGCATTTACAGAACGCTATCGAAGTTTGCTGAACAGAGCTGTCACAGGCATACTTGTAGGTTGCTGGACGCCACCCGCAGACAATAGCTGGCAGCCAGCCGCGCACAAAGCTATGGTGCCGCCTAAAAGCATAATCAGTCGCAGAGGCAGCTTACACACACACACACAGACACACACACATACACACACACGGAATTTAACCTACGCCACGAGAAATATATCAGCGGCGCAGCGCGAAATGCTCAGCCACGAGCAGAGCGCCAGGCAGTACTCTACGCTAGTGGTATCATTTGCAGAGGCACAAGCGCTCATCGGGTGTTCGGATGAGGCGCAGCGTCACGCAGTCTGTTACATCCCAGAACGCTGCATTACCCAATACGCGAAAGCCGCAGTCGAGAATAACAAGTAACTACTGATCAGTACATCAATCACCGTATACTGGGCATGCTCACACTTGTGGGATCGGCAATAGGCAGACATGCATAGCTATTATGTTATGCATCGGCATGGTGGCGAATGGACCAATAGGTCCAGCCATTAATAACAGAAACCTGGCTAAGTACATCGCGGGCCGCTAAGGGGATACAGGTATGCACCCGGGTATAACTGCAGACGCGTCAAGGTGTGGCACCGTGCTGTGTACCACCACAGCTGCCTACTGGCATGCTCAGACACTTAGAGTCGCACAGATCAGACATGCATACACATGGTGCGGTATGGCGAATGCGACATCCAAAACCGCCACACAACAGTGGGGTCCTGTCATGCCACAGACGCTGTTGTTGCTGCGGGAATATGGTACGCACCATGGTGGACGGCTCAGTTTGCTGCAGCGCGACAACCTCCGGCAAACGACAGGATACCTTCACAGAGCACCATATATCGGCAGGGCATGTTTCGCTAACAGCACCAAAGAGCTGGCATACGAACCAACCGGCCATACCTGGGGAACATTACCCATGTGCGCGCCAGGCTGGCACGCCAGGCAGTCCCAGTGCTCACATTACCTGGCTACTGTTAAACAGCCATGCACCATACCCAGGGGAGGTCGGCGTTCGCCCATCACGCGATGGTGGAGTGATATGTTCCGCCACAGGATGTACAGCCCCTCAATGCATGGCAACGGGGATAGTGGATCCACTGGTCATCCATCATCAGACCAATACCTGCACAGTAACCGCGAGTTATTCCTCTCCGCGAAACACACACACCATAAGACCGGTGTATACCCCGCAAGTCCTCCATGCCAATGTTGAATAGAGGCTGCACCGCACCAACGTAATGCCTTCCACCACCCACATGTGTATCGCAAACAAACAGCATTATCAGGGATCTTTGTCCACCACAGGTAGGCATGGTGTGGTGGACCGCAGCCACCACCGCCTGGTGGCCACGCTGTTGGAGCTACTACATGGCAGGCAATGACAGTACCAGGAAACCATCACCCATTCATACTGGCTGCCACCATACCGGCCCCACATACCATCATCCAGTCCTGAAGTGGTACCGTGAGGCACATGAGACAAACGCAGGCCTTCCCACCAGGAGGACATGGTTAGTACACAGACTCGTTCTGGAATGGTCCAGAATGGTACAACAGTCACTGCACCAGACATTGTTCATACCACAGGATATGTTCCATGCACATCCCCCCCCAAATAGGGAAATATATCCATCCCACTGAGTGTATCCTCCCAAAACATGTCATATGGCCTGGAGTGATCTCATATCTCTATGGCGTTGACACGCTGTAATAGTACCATAGTTTGCCGTGTGCTACCCATTCTTTTGAGTGTCTCTCGCCCAAAGGACACTGGAAGTCACAGTTAGTCTACCATGGGCTATGTCCCCAATGGATGCTATATATCTGTGGTCCCACTATTAGGTAGTGCTCCTATGATCGTCAATAGCCACACCCTATACGCTTTGACAAGTGTTGTCTGCAAGCTGTGTGGAGTCCATACAGTGGTCGCGTATTAAAGGCAGCCAATACCGGAACATACACACAACTACATAGTCGGCAGGCGGATCCTGCCTCCCGGAACCTGCTCGTCCAGTCTGGAGTGTTCACCAAGGCCATTGATGGGGGATACGGGTTTGCACAGTACCACGACCTGCAGCCGCCTGGCCACACCACACATGGGACCCATGGAAAGCGTTTTCCGCCAGCATACATGTGGGGACATATGTCACCCGATGTTTCACAGGTTGGAGGTCACACCACACAGGGTTGGTGCTCAAGGTGCCTGTCAGCTGGCCTTGCTATCTGGACCCAGTGAGGGGCCCATTAGCCTACTCCTGTGCCCCTGCCATATGGCATCCCACCTTCCAATGTGCATGCAATCATAGGGGATTGTAGCAGGTGAGCATCGGCACGCCAAATACCCGCCACCACCCCATGTTACCAAATATCCACCTAGGGCCGCGACATGGATGACTGGTGCCAGAGCCATGGCCTGCTGCCAAATGCGCGCCAGGAGAAGGTGTAGCCCTACCCAGTGAAGAACATGTTCGGCCCAATGTCACATGTGGGTGGTACGCCGCCAGCATGCGGCGTCTGGCCACCCGCCGCAACTCCTGTCAACACACAATAACGCAATGTGGGTATTCCATTGTGGCCCCATTCCGGAACGGCAACCACATCAGGGGTGTTCATTGTACCCCCGCGGCATCACACCGCAACACCGCACAACCGCACATGTGGCTCTGAAGCCAACCTGACGCCTGCAGCACCGGAAGGACCGCAAACGCTCCACAAGACGGGAGACGGGTGTTAGACATGTGTCACAAGGTGCACGCCAGGACACCGGCTGTGATCTTCACAGCACAGCTGTTCGTGGTGATCTGTGCCTGATGGCACGCTGTTCAATCGGCATATCACCAGCCCCAAACACGTGGGCACAGAAGCGACCGTTGACACCCAACTCAGAGGACGAAAATGCCGTGATGGCCCCAATATGGGAGGAGGTTATAAGGCGTGGAAGGGAAAGGTTCTGGACTTCGCTCTGTCCAGGGACTGCATGGTGCCAGTGTCACACCAGGGACTGATGGAGTGGCACCCCAACCGTCGCTGGTCCACATGCTCGTCATGTGCCGGTGCAATCATGTAGTCTCAAACCGACGGTACCTCAAGATTCACACGGTGTTCTAATATGCCCGTATAATGCAAGTACGTTATCAGTACTACACGGTTAATTGCACCAGAAAGTTACAGGCCATCGAATGCTGCACCTGTCTGCGTCGGCTGATGTTCAGGTACACAATATCATACAATAATCTGTCACTGAAGTTATACTACGTCATAAGGCGTTTGTTTGCGTGTGTACCCTCACGGTCGTTCACCGTGGTCATGCAGAAGTTAACTGCAAAATACATGTGCCCAGCAGCGCATCAACTTAAGGCGTAAGTGATATAGTGCCGCCAGGTACGGGAAACGAACCATACATCGCGTGCGGCGGCCAGTGCTGATACGACGGACAAGGTGGTATTCTTGAGTTGTGGTTCGTTGGGTGGTACAGTTCAGTCATCTTACGGCGCTTAGTGTGACGGTGGTGTTGCTCATCGTCGGCGCGTTATCTGACGTCAGTCTGACGGGCACCAAAGAGGCCAGACTACCTGGCGTAACCGCCGGAAACGCGTCGCATGAATGGAACAACGCCCAGCGGCCCGCTCGTCCGGTGATGTAGTAGCAGCCGGCGCGTCGCTCATCACTGTTCGTGGCATTGGTGGTACTACGCGACCGTGCGCTGTTGGCACATGCCTGCCTCACCCTCACCATCGGCGACGCCTGATGGCGTTTCATGCACGCATCCGACGATGCTGTTAAAATTTAACGCCTGCTGCTAAAATATCGCACTCGTACTCTGCCCGGTTCTGCCGCACGCCTGCGCCATTACAGCTCCAACGCGCCGGTTTGTGTCTGTTGGGCAGTCATTGTTGTGCATGGTTTACATGGCTGATATAGTGTACTGTGTCTGATTCCAGGTACTTCATTGGGCTACCAGCATTGTACATTTCTACAGCACATTCCAGCCATCATGTAGCCAGCTTAGAAGACAGTGGGAGGTGTTCCGCCATGTGCACATATGTCACACGGTACAAGGGTGACTGACACACATTGTCCGGACTGGGTTCTGACTGCTGTGGATGTGTGTACCGGTGTTGACAACCATGACTGCACCAGATGGTGTCTTCTGGATGTGTGACATTCACAACAAACACCCACATTCACATAGCAGCACATCGCCCACGACAATTGTCATTCCTGCCTGAACACTGTGTACTGTATGCGGTATGTTTGTATGACCACTGCATATATCACTGGTGGCCACCAGCATGGCTGCCTACAACAGCAGTGTGTATCCTGTGCAAACATGGGTTACACCAGTCACACCACACCTGTGCCAGCTGGCCCTGTAGTGGGTGACAGTGCAGTTCCATTCATCATGTAACAGTATACATCGTGCACCAGTATGTTGCAGACATGTGAACGGCTGTGCTACTCAACATATGCACACATGACACATCACCTGGTACACCGTGTCTGCCTTGCCACCTGCTATTGTGACCACCCTGTGATGACATTGTACGGCCCACATGGACGTGGACATGTGATGGCTCAATGGTGAATTAACCGTCCAGGTGTGTGTCTAGCCAGGTGTCCAGTAGCCACTGGTCTGCATGCAGGGATAGTCTACATTGGCCTACTCTGTCACTGGGACTGTTGACTATGGTCATACTGTTGTTATGCAGGCATGTGCTGTTTGTCCAGTCTGATAGTCGTGTTGAACCACACTACCGTGGCACACATGACGTGTGGACATCTGGCTAAGGTGTGCAGCCCACATGTACATCTTCTCATGCTATGCTGCCTGTGCAGCGGTGTCACATGTCTGTCTCTGGCAGGGCTGTCACAGGTAGGCACAGCATGCAGTGATGTGTGACAATGCTTACACCCTCCACTGTGCTGTACACTAGCACTGCACACACAGTACAGCACACATGTCATTTATCTACGGTGCCTGGGACCTGCCTCCATGCCCTACACGGCACACCTGCCAGTCCAGATTGTACACAGATCATACCTCCCAGTCACATACCTGGACTGCAACACACACAGGTGGGTGGTTCCCACACCACACCGTGATTTACACACATACTGTATTTTCCCATGACACATTGCATCATAGGTAGTCCATGTTCAGATACCCATGTTTGTGGCCACTACGCACATTGTGACACGCGACAGTGCAGACACTGTACACCACAGGTTACATGCCAGTCGGGTTGGCATGCTGTACATTGCACCTGGGACAGTTGCTACTGCTATGTATTGCCAGCAACACGACCTTCCCTAGTATGGACTCCCACGCACCACACATGCTTGGCCATGCAGTACGCATAGCTGGGTGACACATTACACGACACATACCATACCTACACTACCCTCAGCATGCACCAAACCTCCATGTGTCTGTATGCTAGGCCTACACACCTCCCCCCTCTGTTTGCTGAACATCCATTCTTACCATCCCTGCTAGCCACACCCTAAGCACACAACCATAGCAGCATGCATGGTACATACACACTACAGCCGGTATTACTGACATCCACTGACAGAGGTAGTTGAGGGCATGGCACCCGTCCGATGGACAGTCTATGTGCCTATGCCAACAGTGATCACAGTGCACTTCTGCTACATTTACACACTGGTAGGGACCATGCTATTCCACACTGAGACATGGTGGTGCTGGCATTTTCACAGACGCCACAGTGGTATTCCTGTTCCATGCACACGTGCTGTATGGGCACATGTGCAGGCTGTTGCACGGTAGTTTTGTTCACCTGTGTGTTGTGTGTCACTTGACAGTCATGGTGTGTCCTGCTGGTGCATGACATACTCCACAGCTAGCTACCTACACATGACTGCCAGACATTGCAGTGTGGGCCCTCACGCAGTGTGGTGGTATGTCTCTGCTGTTTGACTACATCCACATTCAATGCAGCATACCACGGTCATGCAGGCATTGACGACACAGATGTTGCTGGCATCCTGCCTGCCAATGGGGTACCTACCAACAATACACACTCTCACTCACTACAGGGTTCCAATCCTTGGCTGGACATTGTATTAACCCTGTGGACACATACATAGTACTGGCATGCACATGTTATGTCTGGGAACACAGTCCCAATGTCACCTCCAACCGCCGTAGTTGTTGTATCCCGCCAACCTGGCTGTTACATGTCTCTGCAGCAGCACACGTCAGTGACTGCTAGCCCATTCATGTACGTTGTGCACCCTGACCACCACACTACCACATCTATCACACTACACATGGATGGTACTGCATTGCACGTATGGGGCTGCATCTCTACACCCATGACTGGGCCATTCAGTATGTCACTGGGCCACATCTTGACATACATGCTTCACACACTCATTGACTACCTGCATGCCTTTCCTGGCACCCTTGTTGGGCTTCTGTGCGCCACAGCACACCACATCCCATGCTGGCCACCTGTCATATTATTGCATGGGTGGTTGGGGTGGTACAGAGGGTATCACATTAGACATGATCCGCTCTTTGCCCTTCAGCACCATTCCACTTTATGCTATTGACAGTGTACACATCCAGCATCACATCGTACCCTATGTATCGGCATGTTACGCCATGTGCCTTCTGTACAGTTCACACAGTGGTGCAGGCATATCATGCTGACTACAACATTTCAGGGACGTGTGGCATTGCACGTTCCTCAGACATGTGGCCCCTCATGCTCAGTATTTGCATACGTACACTACCTGCTGTCACACAGTACTGTACATGCCTACATATACCACTTCTACATACCTGGCAGCATTCTAGCTCATCCTACTCATGTTGCTGACACCCATACAGGTGTCAGTGTGGCAGATATATCATGTAGATATCATTGCATCAGTTACATCACACATAGTGCATACACATCACCTTTGCATACTGACAGTCATGCGGTGTGTATCACATGGATACTGTCCCTATACAGGCATATCACGTTGTACATGGTTGAAGTACACACACATGGCCCACATGGTGCTGTGGTTGCCATATTACACCATAGCGTGGGTACACATGTGCAGGACTACACATTTCTGGACCGTATGTCTAGCTGATACCTTGGGTGCCCTTGTACCTGTGCCATACACACATGTACACGCAGGCCGTGTTACAATAACACATGTGTGGTGTACCTTACACAATGGATACAACGTTACATGTCTCAGTATAGTCATGCTGTGCTCTCTACCCAGCTCAGACAGTTTACATATGCAAATGACAGTCATGTAACACATCTGTGCTCACCTGCATGCCACTAACACAGGGGTGTAATGTACTCTGCCATGGGCCATGTTCTCCACAGTACTGATGCATGTAGTACTCCTACATGGCGTTTGCTGTGGGCAGGGGGGGAGGAGCAGTCCTGCATGTGTGCACACATGCCACATTGCTCAGCCCGGGCATGTGTGTGACATCCACAGACTGGACACACACCATGCTGTGGGACATAGGTCCTGTGCACATCCCACAGGGGCACACTGTGTCACTAGTCATGTGATAGCTGCCTTGCTGGTAGGGTGACACAGACCCATGGTACCACCACAGCGGACGTACTGTATAGACATGACAGTTGACATCCAGTTCTGCCGTTCAGTGGACACTACCATGGGGGGGGGTGTCAGTACTGTGTACATTGCACATGTGTTTACACACGGCCCTGCTGGACATCATTGTGGCACACATTGCACCTGCTATGGAACGTTTGGACATGGTCACTTGCTGTTACCTCCATTTCGGTACCTATTCTGCTACTACATTGTCCCATATGTGCAGGCCATACATATCTTGTGTATGTATATAACATTAGCCCATCGCTCCATCATGCATGCTATGCCTGTGATACTGTCTATGATTTGTGAACATATCCATCATGCCAGCTTTGCATTACACATAATTGACATAGTCGCCCCTACTGCGTGGGATAGGTGCACCATGTGCGCACATTCCGTATGACATCGACGGTATATGCCCATGCACATGTGTGCTGTGACACTATACATAAATGTCCTATCCCCTGCTGTGGCACTTCAGTGTTGGATATCCACTGCCAGCATCGGGCGTGGGTGGTGGCATTGTTCTGTGTTTGCAACCCCTATGGCAGACCTGGGGTAGGGTTACCACCTGTGCCACTTTGCAAGGGACAGTCCCTCCTTGGGCAGTTGTGTCCTGACAAAATTTATCACAAATGGCAAATGTCCTGAGATTGTGGGACATCACTATATCCCATTCTTATGTAAGAGTTGCATAACATACTTATTTATGTATGTACATTCCTAACTGTTACAAGACACACAATAAGCAACTGAACTGCTACAAGACTACACTTTTCTTTATGCAAAAGAGTAGAGTTCTAACCTTTGTACTGACCATGGGTATGTGTCCACCTGTAACATCTGAAGTGTGTCCACGATTTCCCACTTTGGCCTTTTGAAAGGGTGGCAAGCCGCCCTGGGGTTATCCCGGTGTTTACATGTTGTCCCACTGCTGTGCACACGTTGTCCACAGTTGTTGGTATGCTGCGCGTTTTAGCATTACATATCCAACCTTCGCCTCTCTCTGCCTGATGGACAGGTATCTTTACCTACACACACTGTTCACATACTGTACAGATTCGTCATGTATCGTATGCGTTACACACCAGTACATGTCGTGGGTTCGACATACCTTTCCGGGCTTTTGTTCTGAGTTTGTCTCTATTCCCTTGTTTCTCTTTCTCTAGTTTGTATGAGTTCGGTATGAACATACGGTTTGAATATCCAGGGAGTCTTCCTTATATTCGTCGTCGCCTGATGCATGTGGGTTAATCAGGCCAATAGCTGTTCCTCGGTGTGTACTTATGCGCATATCAGCGGTGATCCCCCTTCCTTTCGTTCGTTACGCATCGGCACTAGGCCATGGTTCTTTCCTCGTGTGGCCGTTGGTTATTTGCAATACCTTCGTGAGGATGGTATGTATTGTATCATGTTTGTGTGACTGCATCCGCTATGTGTGGTGTCGGGTACATTTCGCTGTGGTGTTAGCCGTGGATTGTGTGTGTTGGGTATGGTATTGTGTTCGACATGTGGGTCCCCGTGTCCTGGCGGCGTCTGTCGATGGCGTTGTGCATTCAAATGTGTTACATGGCTGTTATTTTCCTGTACATAGCGAATGCATGAGCCGCTGCTAGTGTTTCCCAGGAGCTTGTTGTGGGTATGCCGCTGTCATTCACTGCCTGTATGTGTTTGCTACGGTTTTAGCTGTTATCCCTTTGATATGTGCAATGGGGTATATCTGCGGATGTGGGTGACGGGTACAGGGTGTGAGTCTTGCATTTATACATACCAGATATGCTTGTGTGTGTGCTCCATCCCTGCTTGGGGAGCTGCGGGTTACCTGTCTGTTGTTCCGGGAATGTTTGTTTTGTTGATGTCGTCTGCTGTCGGTATCGCCTGCATGTGTGCTTCCTGCACGTATTCCTCCTTCACATCGGTTATATATCTGCGGATGTTCGTCCGTGCCTACCATCCATTGGCATTTTGTCGCTGATAGTTACGGTGATTGTGGTCCTATACTTGGGGCGGACTGTATGCTACCGGTAGCCTCCTATTCGTGTGCCGCTTGCTTACGTCACGGTCGTGGAACACACCGCGGTATTTACCGGACCGTAAGTGTTCACGATCGGTGCCGGGATGGCACATTCGTATTTTCGCCGTACATGCCTGATGCTGTGTAACGTTGCCGACGGACCGTGTGGAGTCTACGTTATGGCCGCCATACCTACGGTCGTGGTTTGTACATGCGTCCTTTGCATCTCCTGTTTGCTATGGCCCTGTGGTACACTTTGGGACATTTGCGCTTTGCATCATTTTACGCCGCCACGAACATAGCCACTGAGGAGATGTCAGTACTACTTTGTGGGTACTGCTGTACATACGCCTATGGTTCCTGTACTGTATGCCTACGCCTGTTATTACACTCCGCCTGTGACATGTCACCTCCATACACAGTTTACACTGGCACACACATTACACACACACAGCGGAACACACGACAACCTCACCTCACACATACACATATTGCCGCCATGGCTGTCAACCTTCTATTTCGGAGTGGGGAACACACACAGTAGTAATGTGAAACACATGGGCATAATGTGGAACACATAGTAATGGCATAGTGACAACTTCAGCTAAGTAGGTCATAGGTTGATTATGATATGCTGATTTACTTACAGTGAAGAACCTTTACTAACTTACTATGAGTACATTCTATTTACCAGGATGTCATTTATATACATTCCTAACAATGGATGTTTGAGAGACATTTTCAATGTGGAACTTGTAGGAACTGCGAGGAACATGAACTGTTTTACACCCCAAATGAGGTACGTTCCTCATAATGTCATACACTTCACTGGTATGCTTTCCGCCGCACCGACGGTTGAACACAATACCTCGTTGGCCATCGGCGGTGGCGGCGTGTATCTCCGCACTCATGTCCTATGGATATGACACGCACATATGTAGGGTTGCCACCTTTTCAAATGGCCAAAGTGGGACATTTTTAGTAGAAACGTCAGATTTTGCATGCCAACACATACCCACGGCCAGTACAAAGGACAGCGATTCACTTTTTTGACGGACTACAAAGCTGTAGCATTACAGTTGCTTATTCTGTTTATTATCATATTTAGATGTTTCTTCTACAAAATAACTGTTTTCTGCAACTAATAAAGTAATTATGGGAAATGGTTTTGTCCTACAATCTCAGGACATTTGCCATTTTGTCAATGTTTTGCAGGACACAACTGCCCAAAGGTGGACTGTCCCTCACAACGTGGGACAGGTGGTGACCCTACACATATCCCGTTACTGTACCGTGGACTGGTGACCATCCCGACACGCGGATATGTATTGATGCAGGTTAACATTTCCATGGCTGGCGTTACCTGCCCTGCCCACCCTCCAGGATGATCGGGTTGTCGGTCACTATGTTTAATATGTGGTGATTTCATGTCTTACTTATCTGTGAACTTGCATCCCTGGGTTCCATATTACCCTGTTGTACTTTCTATCTGTGTATGCGTACATATATTTCTACATGTGTACTGATATGTATTTCCGTATCTGTGTATGCACATGCGTACATGTGTGGTCGACTTGCGGCGATAGTGGCAGCATATGGCTACGCCGTGTGCTGTTGAACCGCGTGCGTTGAGGTGTTGGCGTTCCATGCTCTGCTGGCTATTGGGTGTGCAGTGTTTGGCCGGTGCCTTTGTTGGAGTCACACATACGT
Source organism: Protopterus annectens (assembly GCF_019279795.1). NCBI lineage: Eukaryota > Metazoa > Chordata > Ceratodontiformes > Protopteridae > Protopterus > Protopterus annectens. Next base: position 1,541,570,691 of record NC_056735.1, read on the forward strand.
CCGCACACGGTACACATTACGGGCGGACATGTTTGTGTGGCGTCCATTTTACTGTGTGTGCAGGTCAGGAGGTGTCAGTCCATGGGGCCTACACTGTCAAAGTATGTGCTATGCGTTCCCTCTTTGCCAGGGCGTAGGCATATTGGGTGCGCCTCTGTCTACCTACTGGGGCTGGCTCAGTGTGTCCGTGGTGCCGCCCTGTGCCTGTGCTTGCCCTGGCAGTTGTGGCGGGCTTGGTGGCCCTCCGGCATTATGTCCCTGCAGCAGCTGTTTCCGCAGAATCATATTGTGTAGCATACAACATACTATGAATATGTGGGCACTTGTGCCTGGAGAGTACTGCAAGGCTCCACCGGATGTATCCAAGCACCGGAACCGTGATTTCAAGATCCCGAACACACGCTCTATGATTATTCTCGTTTGTGCGTGTGCCTCATTATGGCGTTCTTGCATGTGTGTGTGTGCATTTCTGATGGGTGTCATCAACCACGGCTCCAGTGCGTAGCCAGCATCCCCACAAGGTGACCTTGTGTGATGTCCCCACTGGCGAATACCTGATACAGCTGTGAGGCATGCCAGATATGGGAGTCGTGGTAGCTTCCAGGGCTGCCAGCACACACATCCATGATAATGCCCTGCATTGCACACGACCTGGCAATTGATGGAGGGGTATCCCTTGCGGTTTATGTAGCGTCTACCCTGCTCCCCAGGTGGTGACTTGATTTCTATGTGCGTACAGTCTATCGCACCCAGGACCTCCGCGTATTGTGCCACACGGTGGAAGCGGCGCATATTGCTAGCCAACTCCTCCTGAGATGTGGGGAACTTTATGTGCTCATGGGCATGTGGTAACATGGCATCCAGGAACTGGTGTAGTACCCTGGATGCTGATGCCTGTGAGATGCCCATTATGTCCCCGGTGGGCCTTTGAAAGGTACCTGTAGCCAGTATTCGCAAGCTCACACATACCTTTGTGTCCACTGGGATGGGCTCCCCTCTGTTGTCTCTTGTTCTCAGGCGCCGGCACAGCTCCACTATTTGCTGTAACGTGTCCCTGCTCACCCTGTAGCTCTACTATCTCCAGGTCTCGCAGCCCCTGGTAGGTCACCCTTGGTCTGAACACTCTCCTTCTCCTGTGAGGCCTACGGTAGTTGTCGGCACCACCCTCCGCAACTCCGTCTGTCTCTGCCACATACCTATGCATCACGCCACGGCGGCTCCCAGCATCTACATGTTAAAAGTTATCGGTCTGTTTACACCCTACGGTGCGGCGTTTGGGAAATCGTGCTGTGTGTTGTGCGCATTCACATTTATTACTGTTGTGCTGTATACCCGGTGAAGTCATTGGGTGTGTCTGTGCGGCCCTATCCATGGATTATTTCCGTGGTTTTACGCTTGCAGCTGCAACGGTACTGCCTGTAGTGTTACATTACAGTTGCCTGCATTGCCTTCGCCTGGCATCTTACATTACTGCATCCTGCAGGCACATGGCATATGATGCATTTTATCTGCAGCCGCAGTTATGCTACCTCTGTACTTGGCTGTGCTATTTCGGTTCTTTGCTCTTTGCATTTCTACTACATCCCCTATTATCTTTGCTCTCATATGCCTCCCCTTTCCCGTTCTGCAGGAGTCTGCATGCAGACTTATCAGCTGCCGGCGTTTGCCCTTCCTGCATTGATTGGTGTTAATTGCTCGTTACGGATACATTTACACTGCTTCCGCATTTCCTCGTATTCTCCGCATTACCTTCCTATATCCCTGGTTGTTGCCGGTGAGGCCGTCACATGACTGGTTTCGGGAACGTAGTCATCCTCGTGCACATGCATTTGTATGCGCATTCTGTACTGTCAGCGCATCTATTTCCTAACACGCCAGTCCTGATGCTGTGATGTGCATTGTACAGCCCAGATTTGCTGTCCTCAATATCCTTCCTCCTACAGTGGCACACCCTGTGTGGTTGACATGTATCTCGTGTAGGCCACTCCTCGGTGTCGTACCGCTTCGCTTGCTCCATCCTTATGCTGGCGCCGTTTTTACGATTCACTATTATCTGCCTCATTTGCATGGAATTGACTACTAATACCTGGTTACGGCGCCGGACACCGCCACCACTCCTTGACAACCATTGCGCTGGGGTTGCAGCTTTACATACATACTATGGTGTGTGGTGGCTGTGCAGCTGATTTGTGTTCTAATGCTCTTTTCGGACATTGTCATATTATTTCATTGCTTTACAACGTCTGTGCACATATCCCGGGGGTCTGCTGTTCTTTCTACGTACGTGCCATTTATGTCATTTTTTACATTTTGTGCATATTTTCTTTGGACATTCTCGGTGCCTTTCCACATTGGCATATTGCACCTATATGATACCTGACTTTGACAGCCTTCCGTTACTCCTCCGGTATGTTTGGGTAAATGTAAACCGTTTTTTTTGGTTTACATTGCCGTGCCCTCGCCTGCGCCACTTCGTGGATCGCTATTTGCCCTCATTTGCATGGTGCAATACCGCACACAGTGTGTTTTGCATACCTACGCCAGGGGCGGGGACGGTCCGGCGCACACTGGTAGTGCACGTGGAATTCATTCATACCTGAATCGCTAAGCAGCCATATTTGGCGTTATAACGCCGACGCTATGCTGGCGCCTGGCGCAAGGTTCATGAATCCCGGGGAATATTTATATTACTAAACAGAACTATATAAAATAACCAATTTACACGAGTTAAATATTAAAAAAATATATGCACGGGGCTCATGGTGCACAATGCCACCACCACTGGGAGCAGGAGATGTAAGAGAGGAGAAAGAGGTGGGTAAAGGCATTCAGAATTAAGTCAAGAGGAACCAAAGAAAGGAAAGGAAAGTTATAGAGAAATATTAAGTGATAAAAGTATACTTTTTGCAGGGTTGGATCCATTCTAATTTTGATAAGAGTATGACTGGATGGGAAAGATTCAAAGGTGAAGAAAGGAAAGAGAAAAGTATGTCAGAGAAGAAGACACATCAAAGAAGATAGGCATGATGAACAGTAAAACCAAGGATAGCTACTTAGCACAGATGACTAAGGCTCTGAGTTGTTTGTATCCCAGGGGTACAGGATTTGAATCTTTCCGCCTTCATTTGTTTACTGTGCAACCTTAAGCAAATCACTTAACCAGAGAGTGCTTTCGGATAATTGTAAATCTGGGCTAGGTTCCGTAATGGGCTACTGAACAGCATGCCTAGTAAGAACCTTTGTTTCTAGTACAAGTAGAAAATAAGAATGCAACATGTGGCCACTTGGTGTGTTACAGCTTATAAGATTATTGATATAGCTATGAATGATAATGAAAGGTTTATTGAATACTAGAGTTTTTGTCCTGCAACTAACAATATATTTTTATATTTATTGGAATTGGGGAAATTATTGCAGTATTTCTTTCCTTATGAATACACATTCTGAAATAAAATGTAAATAGAGGGAGATAGGGATTTCATTACATTTAGGATAATGTAAATTGCTATCTGTTAAAGCAAGCTTTGAACTGGGTCTATATCAGAACACTGAAGTTTTAAAACTTCGAATGTTCTAATATCAACCCGTTTTGAGCGAACGCTAAAAATAGCGAAGCTGTAGAACACCGAATTCTTTCCTAGGGAAAGAATTCGGTTGGCTGGTTCTGTGGCTTTGCTATTTTCAACGCTGTGGTGGAAATTTATGAGTCAGGTTCAGGTAAGTGTGCGATTGTGTGGCTGTTAGGATTAGGGCATGGGTTAGGTGAGTTAGGGTTTGGGCGCGGGTTAGGTGAGTTAGGGTTAGGGCACGGGTTAGGTGAGTGTGCAATAGTGATGGACCTTAAGGTTAGGGTTTGGGTTAAGATAAGTGGATAGATAGTAGTGTATGTATAGTTTAGTGTAGGATTAGTTGTAGAATTATAAGTGTATGTGTGTATATATTGATGTTTTTTAGGTATGCTTGTGTTGTGTGTATGTGTTTTGGAATAGAGAATTTTTTCCCAAGGAAAAAATTTGCTGTTCTGAATGTTTGATATTATGTGGTTTAGATATTTCAGGTTTGATGAAATAGCGTTCGCTATTTTCATCTTTCGATGAAGTGATATAAACGCTTTGAACTTAAAAGGGATGCTGTTTTCATTCAAATCATTAATGAACATCATAAGACATCAGAGGATTGCATGCCATGCCCCCAACAAGAGACATGCTATTATTAGATTTTAGATTCACCTAAAATATATGTGGCAGAATTACAAGAAAACAGAATATCCTGACAACATGCTGGATGTATTTTTGCCACATGGCAAGAATCTGTATTAAAGAGACTGGTGGGGTAATCTGAAAGAGGTATGGTATTGCTTGATAATGGGAAGCATGGAACTAATATGATTTTCTCATACTGATGGGTAGTTTAGTCTCAAAGTGCAGACAATCATTGGAGACCATGTGGCTTCCCTGGCCTACTCATCAGGCTATGTATTGCATTACCCTTCTTTTCTAACATAGAAAACGTCAGACATTTAGTTGGCATTCCCAGATTTATAACAACAGGAGATGGGAAAAGAAGAAATGTTTCTTCCAACTGCAAGACCATGATGGAAAGTTTGTTGACATATGTACACTTGCTATATTTAAGCTAGAAATCAAGTGGCATTTTGTCCTTTCATACTCCCAAACATCAAGACCAAAGCATTCCTTTTAGAGTGAATGCAATATTAATTAAACAAAGTCAGGGTGTAGTCAAATGTTCATACAAAGGATTTTTCTTAACTCTTTCTTCTATTTGTTGCACTTCATACCTGAACTATCCAGATTAATTCAAGCAGTTTTTTATCTTCTATTGTAAGTAAAGTAGCACATTTTATGTTATATCCTCACTTAGACTGGACAACAGAGTTAGTACCTTGAATGATGACATCGGTGGGGCCTTTTTGTCCTATTATACCCTTATACTCAGGTTCTAACCTACCTTCATTTACAGAGTTGGCATCCAATCCACTTTCTGCAAGGTAATGTAGTAGCATTCATTTATTGCAACTAATGTAGAAAAGTGGCAAACTTTATTAACAGCGGTTTATATTATCTGGAAATTCTTATTGTAATCATCATCAGATTTTAGTTTGGAATATTCAAGTTTAGGTATGAAAACTGTTACTGTTATTGCTGTCCTAGTTTAATAACTTATACAGTATAGCATGTTTGAAATTGTTCTGAAACTGAAATGCTAGGGCTGGATTACCCCAATGACACAAATACTTGAATATGCATACTTTTTTTAGTACATTTCCCATTGGGTAAAGTAATATAACAGTATTTGAAGGGTTGAATTTTCTTTAGTAAAAAAAGACCATATAGACCTTTTTACTGGTATTTATTGATTTATTGACAGCTTGTTTACTTTAACAAAACTCTCAAGGAGGAAATAAGAGTATAATCAGATGTAATAATTAGAAATTACAACTGAAAATGGAATTATTCTAAAGGTAACCGGAGAGTTGGTCATAAAATAGACCCTTGTGGAATACCTGATGTGAAGCTTTCTTTACTATATAGATGAGTACAACATAGGAGGCTCACTGGAGGCTCTCCTTGCACTGGAAGATGCTGATGTCTGTGCGGTTACAGAAACTTTGTTCAGAGCTGCGGAGAGCACTGTTGCTTTACCAGGCTATACCTCATTCCACACATTTTGACCCCAAAATGAGGTTGGGAAGACTTAGGGTGGTGGAGTCTCTATCTTCATTAAGGACAGGCACACCTCCAGACTGGTCTGCCAGCATGATGCACTGGAACTACTCCAGGTGCAACTGACAGTTGGAAAGACACCCATCCAAGTTATAGCCAGCTATAGATCCTCCTCCATGACTCAGGACACCTACTCCTCTTACCTGGATCTACATGACTCCATCAAGGCACCACTTAACACCTGGTCCTTGGTGACTTCAACTACCCCACCCTAGACTGGGTGAACTATTCCTGCACTAAAGTACTCACTCAACAATTCCTTGCCTTCATCAGTTCTAACAGAATAGACCTGCTCATCTCATCCCTCACAAGGGGAAATAACATTCTGGACTTGGTTCTCAGCAACATGGGTGACTGCTGCACCACTCCCATACTATGTTCTTCCCTGGTGAGATCAAATCATCGGACTGTCTAGTTTGAAGTTTCTATCCCACCTAAACCCCCAGCTGTAGTTAAGCTAAAAGTCTTCTCAAAAGCTGACTACAACCTCTTAAAAGAGGGTATCTGTAGCTTCACAACACCGTCCCCATCAGAGGATGCAGACAACAATGCTGAACAGTATGCCGATGCAGTATATAAGCACCTGCATGGACTCAGCCATACCCAACAGAACTAAAACCTAATCCACAAGGAAATACAAACCTGTTTGGTAGACATCCTCTATCAATAGGCTTTACAACAAAAGGAAGAAACTGTTGTCCAGGGGTAAAAAGGAACAAATTCCAAATTGGAACCCCCCCCCCTCCTTAGCCTCAACAAGCAAACTAGGTCACTAGTGAAAACCTCCAAAGCCAATTATGACTCGAAACTAGCCTCTGAAACAAAGGGAAACCACAAAGCCTTCTCAGTTATGTCAGGAACCTCCATGACAAAACCTAGGTTTGTTCTTAATTAGTACTTAACAATATCACTTACACTGAACCTGTTGATTTAGCCAACCTGTTTGTAGATCGATTCAGCACAAACTTCACACCCCTGTCCCTACCCAAAGGCCCTTTCTGCATCCCCAGTACTTGCCCTGCACCTCACATCTCCATAGATCAAGTGTTAAAGGCCTTATCCAAGGCAAAGAGCACAGCTTCCATGGGACCTGATAGTATCCTAGGCTGTATTCTGCACCATCTCCAGCAAGGACTGGCTTTGCCATTGAGCACCCTATTCAACCACAGCCTAAGTACAGGCTTCATCCCAGCAGATTGGAGAACTGCCATTGCCATCCCCTTGCACAAAGGTGGTGTCACTACTGACCCTGAAAACTATCACCCCATTTGCTTGACAAGTCTAGTCTGTAATGTCATGGAGCATATTATTATGGATATCATAAACAAGGGCATAGGCAATCTCCAAGCACTTGACCCTAACCCAGTTCAGATTCATCAAGGGCAGATCTTGCCTGTTGAACCTGGTTGACTTCTTTGAGACTGCCACCAGGGCCCTGGATGAAGGAAAGTCAGCACATACAGCTTACCTTGACTTGGCCAAGGCCTTTGTCACAATCCCCCACTCTGGCATCATCAAAAAGCTAACACAACTTGGTGTAACTCCCTATCTCATCAGGTGGGTGGCCAACTGGTTCACTGACAGGACCCTCAAGGTCAAAATAAGCACCTCCACGTCCGATAGCAGACCTGTCACTAGTGGAGTTTCAGAGAGATTTGTCCTGGGACACCTACTGTTTGTCATCTGCTTCTCAGAGGTCCAGGCAAAGACAAAAGGTCTGTGGCTGACCATGTTTGTAGAAGACTGTAAGTTGGGTGCTGTCATTGACTCCCTAAATGATGTTAACATACTGCAAGAGACTCACAGAAAATAATGACTGGTGCCAAAGTCATGACATTAAGCTAAATGCAAAACAAAAAAAAATGTATCATCATACTATTTGGCAGAAACACAGCCTCTACTGATTGCCACATGAATGACAACCCCCTAAACATACAACCTATGGTGAGAGACCTGAGTACTCAGGTTGATAGCAATCTCACATTCGACCATAATGTAGAGCAGTGGTTAGAAAAACCTTTTACTTGGTTCATCTCATAAGCAAAATGATTGCATCCAGAAAAAAGGAGGTTATTACCCCTCTACACTACTCCCTCATTAGACCAATAATTGAGTATAATGCCCTGTTTGATATGTACCCCTCCAAACATCTGCACCAACTGGAAAAGCCACAAAAATACCTTGCAAAGAGAATCCATGGCCTCCAACACCTGTCCTATGCTAACAGGCTCAAAGCACTATCACTCTACTCGGTATCGTACAGATTACTCAGAAGTGATCTGTGTTTCACCTACATAGTAATCTCAGACCTTGCCCTACTAGAGATTCTCCATATTCATGAGTCTAACTTCTCGTGCATTACCCACTTGAAAGGCCTAAATCTAATATGCAACATCAACTAAACCTGCTGGATAGACAGGTTTGTCCCCCAAAGGCTGCCCTGTCTCTGGAATAAACTTCAGATACACGTCTAACAGAGTACCTTGCTGACCCTCTTCAAGTGCAAACTTGATGAACAGATGTGAAACTACAAATTTGTACCAGGGGTTCCACCTGTGTCCCTCATTGACAGGGCCAACAGGTGCTTACTGAGGTTTCTTTTTGGGGATAAACTATTGGCTAGGCTTGTAAGGGTCCCAGGGCCATTATCCTAGTAACATCCTCTGTTCCTATAGAACACTAATTCCTGAATTAAATTTGTATGTAATTTATTGCTTTAGTTCAGAACAGGCTATGTGCAGTTCTTGAATAAGCAGTTAGTTATTAGAGCATTTAAATAAAAGTTAAAATATCTACAAAGAGACCTCCTACCACTTTATCTTTTTCTATAGCAGTGTACACCATATACATTCCAGATTAAAGTTCTACACCCTCTCAGAAGGTAGGATGGGAGTATTTTAAAAGGCCATATGCATTAATATACTCAGTTCAATTGTTTTTGTTATTGGGTAGGGAATAGAAACAATATCATAGTTTTATTTATTTATTTATTTATTAATAGATGGCAATAATAGATAATTTATTTATTAATAGATGGTAAAATTGTCTTAGGAGATGATATTATTGCAGAATGTTTGAATCACACAAATAGAATCCATTTTATGTAAGAAAAATTAAATACATGTGCCAGAGGTTATAAAATGATTGAAAAAAAGCATGTAAAAAAGAAAATATTTATTGAAAATTGGCCCTCCAAGCTCAGAAATGAAGGATTCATTATCAAAAAGTTAGGACTCCCTTTTTGGTAACCTTTAAACATGTGCAGGTGCATTATTAAAAGAAAAAGCTCTTACATAGAAGGTGGGGCAATCATCAAGGGCTGAAGACTTACAGAATGAAAGCTGCCTCACATGTAGGTGATAATCTACTCTATGTCTAACCATTAATAATATACATTTCTTACAATCATTTCAAGATTATTGCAGTTTGTTGATGCTGATAGCAGGCCTTGTTAGGCTATAAATGCCTTTTATGATTTTTCCTAAATATCTATCTTTTGTTTACCACTTTTACCCAGCATCATCCCTAAATTTTATCTCTTTGAGCATATCTGTACTGTTCATGGGCAATGTTTACCCTTTATAGTTCTCTTAACACAAGAAAATATATGTAAAGTGGAGCTTATAACAGCACTAAAAATCTCAAGTGCTTTGGAGGGGACTTCCTGTCGATATATTAATGTCCACTTAAAAACATTAAGCTAAGCATGCAGTTGTTCCTCGTCAGCTTTTGATACAAATCTTGTAGTTAAGATTATTATTATTGGGGCGGTTTAGTGGCCATAAGGGAGACTACTGAAAGCACTGGAAATAAATCACTAAAGGTATTTGGCATCACTGTGACTAATTAGCACTTATTACAGATATCGGACATAGCAAATGCTGTTAATAAGCACTTTCCTGAATTTACTTTTTGTCTTGTCCCAGCACTGGCAACTTGTGTTAGGGTATTAAGAGATAAAAACCTTGTTAATCAGGGATTGGCTAGCCAGAAAAGGTAGTAATGGAGTTCGTAACAATAATCCCTTGTCTAAGACTAACTATACTGTCTTCTTGTGCTGCCTCCGCAAATTGCTTAGTAGTATTTATGCTGCCCCTATAGTTTCTTTTGAGGAAGAATCCAACAAACTGATCTTCCAGCCTAAAAATCTTAACTATTGCTGGGTTGAGTTTTGCATGATATGCAAGTGGTAAATGTAGAGTTAACCATTATGAGCTATTCTGCTTTAATTTGTTGTAGTAGGATTTAGGATTTTATA